>NC_068451.1:6455829-6697499 GCF_023373465.1 Oncorhynchus keta
CATCTGTGGATAACATAGCTATGAAGTAGACTTCTTCATACCTACCGCCACTACAATAGTGGAAGACAGTGACTGGTAGTAAAACTATTACAGTCTCCCTCGACACTAATTCTGACATCCAGGCATTGACCTGAAAATGACCTGACTACGTCAGACTCATTCTGAACATGTTGTAATCTGCCAGGATACTTGGTTTCCTTCCCTTGACATGTGTGCTTGCGTAAGCATAAACTCACATGCACAACGGAACATTAATTTAGGATTTATGCTAGGATCACTTAAAGGTCCGAGCAAAATACCAGCCTTAGTAAAGTTGAACATTTATTTTGAGGCCTTTAACTCTACAGTTACAGCACTCACCAGTTTTCTTCTCAGAAGTCCATAGGTCATCCCTGTAGACTGCCCAAAACTAGTGCCTTACAGCTGTAGACTTATCATATAGTTATCAACTTAGGATAGTACCCTAAGCAACACCCGGCAAATTACGAAAGCCCTAGATATGACATTAGACAATGCCATTATAGGGTCATTTTGCCAAGACCATGGATGTAGATAGAATACAGTCCAATTAGATGATTAAGGCGGTATAACTATATTTTGTTTATGCTTTCATTCATTTAGTTTAATTTTCTTCAGTACGTAGAAAGTGATAGAGCCATAAGCAACTTCCCCATACAACCATCAGTTAGTGCCACAATGCCGCTCATTTGGGAGGAAATGTGATGATATATTTCATGAGTGTGTGTGCGTGCGTTGTTAACATCTGCCTAAGTTACTGCCCAGATCTTCCAGTCTGGACGACCAGACGACGGACAGGGAACGGCGAGCCCAATCTGGACATCTGCTGTCCAGCCATGAAACGGACTTCATTCGCAGAAACCCTACCCGGGTCGACCACCAGATGGGGACCACAAGAATGGTCCACAACCAGGACAACCCACGGTCATTTTTATGTTGGTTTGCAACATGCAGGTTAAACGCAAGATTGAACCCAACATGGGGGGACTGTCATGACGTTGGCCTGGGGGTAGGTTTATGACAGTCATAAATACCTCTTCCCCCCTTTTTCCTCTCTCTAACCTACTGATGTTACATTTGCAAACCCCTTGGATAACATAGAGATTCTGGGAACATCAGAAGGTGGGGGGAAATGAAATATATTCTGGTAATCCGACCAATTGAACATATGCGGTGGTACTTAATGAATATGATGTCAGTTCGGTTGTCATCTGAGACATTCTCATCGATGATAAGATGACACAAACTCTACAGTGGAAAGTCTACACATCGGAGTTATCGGATTCACATGGAATTGTTGTTCAATTTAAATGTTTGAATATTAAATTATTTTTGATGGGATGAAATGTGATTTTATCTTCTAAAATTTGAGATTTGGGTTTTCATAAGGTTAGGGCTCTGCTCAGTCAGTGGCCCGCCCCTGTGAAGGGACATGGGCTATAAAAAGTTTTAAACACACCCTCCTCTCCCTTCCTATATAAAGCCTTGACAACAACAGTTCCGAGGATGTGAGGACGATGGTCTGATGTCAGAATGGTTCAGATAATAACTACAGAACGAAGCTAACATCGGCATGAGCTTTGGTTGCGAATGGTATGAACTATGGACTCTTATTCACTACAGAAGTGATACCTCCTAGCCGTTGAGTTAGCAACAGCAGCTGAAAACGAGGGTTAGGAAGGAACAGACAGAGTATCCCGTCTATCACACAACGACATTACTACAGCGTATCCAATTGACCACAAGAGACATTCTTGAAAGGACAAAGGACTCGGTTTGGCAACACGGCCTTCCATCTACCACCAACCTACTGAAGCGCAGCTCAGAGTAAATATTTATTGCATTTTCCTTTTCCAAATGGGCGGTAATTTAGAATGCATAAGATACTGTATTTACGACAGCACAGCTTCTTCCTTTGTTACTCAGTCTTCCCGCTCTTTCACTCAAACCCAGCCCCTTTTCTTTTGTGTAACAAGCTGTCATATCTTAACCGCAAGCTAGGGACGTTTTCCTTTATGATGTAATTTGTAATCAAATTATGATTAATTATGTGTATGTGTAATTCTGTGTGATTAGTTAGGTATTTAGTAAATACATAATTAAACCCAATTTTGTATTGCTGATTCAACTTGTTAGCCAGGGTTCGTGAAGATAACCAAGAATTTACAACTTTCAGATGAGACTGAATTAAGGTGAAGATTAATATTGACTGCTATTGCTGTAAAATATTACTAGGTCTTTAAGAGTTTATTCGGAAGTTAACAGCTCTACAAATATTATTTCGTAGTGCCCTGACTCTCTAGTTAATTACATTTACATGATTTGCTCAATCAGGTAATATTAATTACGGATCAATTATTTTATAGAATAGCATGTCATATCACTTAATCCGGCATAGCCAAAGACACAACACTGGTATGGCAACTGCTCAGCCTCCGACTGCAAGGCACTACAGAGGGTAGTGCGTACGGCCCAGTACATCACAGGGGCTAAGCTTCCTGCCATCCAGGACCTCTATACCAAGGTGTGTCAGAGGAAGGCCCTAAAAATTGTCAAAGACTCCAGCCACCCTGGTCATAGACTGTTCTCTCTGCTACTGCACGGCAAGCAGTACCAGAGCGCCAAGTCTAGGTCCAAGAGGCTCCTAAATAGCTTCTACCCTCAAGTCATACATAAGTCTCCTGAACAGCTAATGAAATGTCTACTCAGACTATCTGCATCGCCCCCCCCCCCCTATTTTACACTGCTGCTACTCTCTGTTATTATCTATGCATAGTCACTTTAATAACTGTACCTGCATGTACATACTACCTCAATTACCTCGACACCGGTGCCCCCGCGCATTGACTCTGTACCGGTACCCCCTGTAGTCCCGCTATTGTTATTTACTGATGGTCTTTAATCATTTATTGTTCTTATCTCTTACTTTTTGGGGTATTTTCTTAAAACTGCATTGTTGGTTAAGGGCTCGTAAGTAAGCGTTTCACTGTAATGCTTACTTACAAGTCCTTAACCAACAATGCAGCTGTTGTACACCTGTTGTATTCGACGCATGTGACAAATAAAATCTGATTTGATTTGATTATCTGTTCATAAATTCAGAGCATTTTGCTCTCGGAGTGTACAGTCGTGGCCAAAAGTTTTGAGAATGACACAAATATACATTTTAACAAAGTCTGCTGCTTGGTCAACTGGGGTTGGTATGATGGCAATTTTCATATACTCCAGAAAGTTATAAAGAGTGATCAGTAGAATTGCAATTAATTGCAAAGTCCCTCTTTGCCAAGCAAATGAACTGAATCCCCCAAAAACATGTCCACTGCATTTCAGCTCTGCCACAAAAGGACAAGCTAACATCATGTCAGATATTCTCTCGTTAACACAGGTGTGAGTGTTGATGAGGACAAGGATGGAAATCACTCTTTCATGCTGATTGAGTTCGAATAACAGACTGGAAGCTTCAAAAGGAGGGTGGTGCTTGCAATCATTGTTCTTCCTCTGTCAAACATGGTTACCTGCAAGGAAACACGTGCCATCATCATTGCTTTGCGCAAAAATGGCTTCACAGGCAAGGATATTGCTGCCAGTAAGAGCACCTAAATCAAACATTTATCGGATCATCAAGAACTTCAAGGAGAGCGGTTCAATTGTTGTGAAGAAGGCTTCAGGGTGCCCAAGAAAGTCCAGCAAGTGCCAGGACCGTCTCCTAAAGTTGATTCAGCTGCGGGATCAGGTCACTTCCAGTACAGAGCTTGCTCAGGAATGGCAGCAGGCAGGTATGAGTGCATCTGCACGCACAGTGAGGCGAAGACTTTTGGAGGATGGCCTGGTGTCAAGAAGGGCAGCAAAGAAGCCACTACTCTCCAGGAAAAACAACAGGGACAGACTGATATTCTGCAAAAGGTACAGGGATTGATCTGCTGAGGACTGGGGTAAAATCATTTTCTCTGATGAATCCCCTTTGCGATTGTTTGGGGCATCCGGGAAAAAGCTTGTCCAGAGAAGACTAGGTGAGCACTACCATCAGTCCTGTGTCATGCCAACAGTAAGGCATCCTGAGACCATTCATGTGTGGGGTTGCTTCTCAGCCAAGGGAGTGGGCTCACTCACAATTATGCCAAAGAATACAGCCATGAATAAAGAATGGTACCAACATATCCTCTGAGAGCAACTTCTCCCAACCATCCAGGAACAGTTTGGTGACGAACGATGCCTTTTCCAGCATGATGGAGCACCTTGCCATAAGGCAAAAGTGATAATAAAGTGGCTAGGGGAACAAAACATCAATATTTTGGGTCCATGACCAGGAAACTCCCCAGACCTTAATCCCATTGAGAACTTGTGGTCAATCTTCAAGAGGAGGGTGGACAAACAAAACCCCACAAATTCTGACAAACTCCAAGCATTGATTATGCAAGAATGGGCTGCCATCAGTCAGGATGTGGCCCAGAAGTCAATTGGCAGCATGCCAGGGTGGATTGCAGAGGTCTTGAAAAAGAAGGGTCAATTGACTCTTTGCATCAACTTCATGTAATTGTCAATAAAAGCCTTTGACACTTATGAAAGGCTTGTAATATACTTCAGTATTCCATAGTAACATCTGACAGAAATATCTAAAGACATTGAAGCAGCAAACTTTGTGGAAATTAATATTTGTGTCATTCTCAAAACTTTTGGCCACGACTGTACACTGGAAGCTATGAGTACTATAGGGTTAATCCAAGTGTTCTGACCTCACATAGGTCGTCAAGCACCCAAGCTAACTGGCTAAAGTTTGCTACCTCGCTAGCTACTTCGATACACAAACGAGAGAACACCTCACTCTGACCATTTTACTCCCCCTCGCAGAGCTGGTTGGTCTATTTTCATGTTATGTAGTGTTGGTGACTAACTGTGCTGCTGGCAACAAATTAATTGTGTTTTTTTGACTACGTTTAATGATAACGGTCATATTCAACGGGTGTTATGCTTTCGTAAATTCATCAGTTATTCTGCACTCTGTCAAACTCAGATGAGAGTGCTCTGAAATCGGAGTAGATAACCAGAGTGAATTTATAAACGCACCCTAAGAGTGTAAACTTTCAACACATTATTTCCTCTACCTGATACCCTAGACCCACTCCAATTTGCTTACCACCCCAATAGGTCCACAGACGACGCAATCGCAACCACACTGCACACTGGCCTAACCCATTTGGACAAGAGGAATACCTATGTGAGAATGCTGTTCATCGACTACAGCTCAGCATTTAACACCATAGTACCCTCCAAACTCGTCACCAAGCTCGAGACCCTGGGTCTCGACCCCGCCCTGTGCAACTGGGTACTACTGGACTTCCTGACGGGCCGCCCCCAGGTGGTGAGGGTAGGTAACAACATCTCCACCCCGCTGATCCTCAACACTGGGGCCCCACAAGGGTGCATTCTGAGCCCTCTCCTGTACTCCCTGTTTACCCACGACTGCGTGGCCATGCACGCCTCCAACTCAATCATCAAGTTTGTGGACGACACTACAGTGGTAGGCTTGATTACCAACAACAACGAGACGGCCTACAGGGAGGAGGTTAGGACCCTCGGAGTGTGGTGTCAGGAAAATAACCTTCACACTCAAAGTCAACAAAACAAAGGAGATGATTATGGACTTCAGGAAACAACAGAGGGAGCACCCCCCTATCCACATCGACGGGACAGTAGTGGAGAGGGTAATAAGTTTTAAGTTCCTCGGCGTACACATCACGGACAACGCTGTCTGTGTGGTCCACCCACACAGACAGCGTTGTGAAGAAGGCGCAGCAGCGCCTCTTCAACCTCAGGAGGCTGAAGAAATTTGCCTTGTCACCAAAAGCACTCACAAACTTCTACTAATGCACAATCGAGAGCACCCTGTCGGGCTGTATCACCGCCTGGTACGGCAACTGCTCCACCCACAACCGCAAGGCTTTCCAGAGGGTAGAGGGTAGCAGTGTGAAATTAATAAAAACAAAAATGTAAAGAGATGCCATGGTGGACTCGGTGAAATTTAAAAGTAGCCCAAAACCTGCAACCCGCGACCAATACATTTTCACCCGCATCAGTTTTCAAAGTTGCCCAATTTTGGGAAAACTGCAGACATGGCAACCCTGCTCACACAGCCTGTTCTTTCAGGATTCCTGATAGTTTGAGATGAGAGAAAATGTACACTTTCTTCAATTCTGAGCATTTTAATAGCATGAAAATATTGTGGGTGATGTTTTGGTCATTCAAATGCTATTTTTACTAGGGAAATACGGTGAGTGTGCAGGACCTCGAAAGATTATTCAAGCATCCTTCTCATTTCCCAAATCGACTTCTCCGTCTGATTTAGTTCTGTCTAATCAAAATGGCGATCCTCATGTAGGGGACGAATGCTGTTTACTCATTACATTTTGACCATTAATACCTGACATACATATCAAATAATCTCTGAATCAGCCATGTTATCAAGTATGGCTCTTAAAGTATGGCTCTTAAGAAGTGCTCTTAAATCAACATCTGTCGTTCTGCGAGAATGTGGGGTTTTATCCAGGCTGAAAGGAACCTGTGCGTCTCTCACGTTGAAATATGGGACGTCAACCTCTGTCATCACCTTCACACAGCAACAATGAGACTGTATTGACAGATATATACCCAAATGAAACGTCTTGTCGATGTGCGCGCCTGTTCATTTTCTGCACTTGCTCGCATGCATATCAACTAGCTAGCTGCACATGCCCAGCAAGAATCAATGGAGTCCTTCTGTAGCTCAGTTGGTAGAGCATGGCGCTTGTAACGCCAGGGTAGTGGGTTCAATCCCCGGGACCACCCATACGTAGAATGTATGCACACATGACTGTAAGTCGCTTTGGATAAAAGCGTCTGCTAAATGGCATATATTATTATTATATTATCAATGAACCGTTACTGAAAAAGACGGAATAGGTAGATTTTGCGTGAAAACCCACTTATCATCATCATAACACCTCGTAAAAATGTCAAATAACGAGTACTTCCTTGGGTAGGCCAGGAGAGGGCACTGCAACAATTATCTAGGATATTGAGTGTACAGATAGCTAATCACAACAACAACAACAACATTTATAGACAGGTACACAAGAGTTATTCTCTTTGTGTACACAGTGACACGGGCTTTGTATAGGGACATCAAGCACTACTCCATTGTCCTTATCATCCTGTGTATACTAACTAGGCTAAATATATGGTTACATAAAAATAGATGACATAAAAATAGATCATTATTGTATACTAATGTAGTGATAACTTTAGCTAGTAGCTACCTGTCTAAACAGCTGAAATTAAAGGAATAATTTGTAACCAGACTGGTGGGAAGCTAATGCCATTTTAACCCAGACATATGACTAATCCACTTCTCATCCTGTAATCAGTCAGTCTGCTCGTAAGTGGTTTTTATGAAGAGGATGTGGGAACCAGAGTTATTTTCCCCACAGGCCCCCTGCAATGTGTGCAGCAGCTTTTCTCACTCCACCACTCTTGATCATGTATACAGAACATGACACCCCACTCTTGTTTCTATGATCTCTGCACGACAGTTCACAAAATGTAGGCCTACATCAAAATAAGTACTACTACAGTAAGACATCCTAACTCTTACTGCAAACCATGTTGCTGCTGAACATGCTTTCTCATGCAGGCACATACACCGAACGTACAAAACATTAAGAACATCGTCCTAATATTGAGCTGCACTACCCCCGCCCCTTTTGCCCTCAGAATAGCCTCAATTGGTTTGGGGGCATAGACTGTGTCGAAAAGCGTTCCACAGGAATGCTGGCCTATGTTGAGTCCAATGCTTCCCACAGTTGTGTCAAGTTGTCTGGATGTTCTAGGGGTGGTGGACCGTTCTACACACAGAAAACTGTTGAGCATGAAAAACCCAGCAGCATTGCAGTTCTTGACACAAACTGTTGCACCTAGCACATACTACCATACCCCGTTCAAAGGCACTCAAATATTTTGTTTTGCCCATTCACCCTCCGAATGGTACACATACACAGTCCATGTCTCAGTCGTTTCAAGGCTTACAAATACTTTTTTTGAACCTGTCTCCTCCCCTTCATCTACACTGATTGAATTGAATTTAACAAGTGACATCAATAAGGGATCGTAGCGTTCACCTTGTCAGTCTATGCCATGGAAAGAGCAGGTGTTCTTAATGTTTTGTGCGCTCAGTGTAGTTGCAGGCATAAATCTGGCACCGTCCTATGGTTCATAGAGCAATGGACTAAGAGTCATTATGTATTGTTTGATAATTTGTTTAATTCTTACCAGGTATTGGGAGTTTCACCATTCAGCCTGTGAGAAGCTATACCCGTGCCATAAGAAATAAGAAGCTAGGTATGGAGTACCTAATACCAACTATACCAACTATTTGACCACTTGGATGTTTGATATTTACTGTCTACATTTTTTTTCCATTAGTGATGCAAAGTCAGTTGAGTGATCTTCCTCCGACAATGCTGAAAATGGAATATGCCCCTGTTCCACTCGCTCAAACGTATGTACATTTCATTTGTCCAGACTTAAACGAAGTGTATTTTATGTCATGCAGACATGGCTCATGTATGTTCAACTCTCCCATGTCCAAACAACTACAGCAACGAGATGATGCTGTTTAAAATACTCATTCTTTGTCTTTATTTGCACAATATATAGGCATACTCAGCGGTTGTACTATACCTCTACTATACAGTACATCTCTTCTGTTATCATGTGTTTTACAGAGCTGATGACCTGGTCAAAAGACTTCTGACACTGGAACTAGCAAGCCATGTATGTTCTTTTCACCTTGTTACTATATTATATTCATCTCGTCTTTCTCATTGTGCTCATAAGAATAACTACATAAGAGTAACTACAGTTTGTGTATACCTCTGTTGGTTGCTATAGTTCACATTACGATAAGACCATTTGTCTATACCTATGCTGGATATTGCATAATCAAACCACTATGTTTCGTGTCACCAGAGCGAAAAGTTGAAATTGAAAACAGAGAAGCTGATTGCAAAAGTCTGGAGGGATGAAGCTGACCGCAGCTCTACAGAAGTCAAGGGTAGGTTCCCGTTTTGGACCTAGTGAACAACCGTGCTTTTCCTCTGAGGAACCACCTTATTTCAGCAATCGTTTGTTCACTTCTTAACCCATTTCTTGACCTTCTTAGTGGCCATTTTGACCTCCAAAATCCGAAACTACCAGGAGCACCTGCACAAACATACTAAGGTGGGTATGGTTGAAGGCTAAATGCAAGACTGTGTCATTTTAAGTGCCTATAGTAACCATGACGTGAATGCATATTATTTCCACACGTGTAATTTCCGATCCCCTCCCTGTCTGGTGTGAGGTTTGTCAACAGGATTTCCTGTGTAGTGCGTACACCCACTATGACATTTGACAGAGTAGTAGTGTTGCTGCTGCATGCTGGGAATGTACTGTCACAACGTATACACGTAACATTGTATCCAACATTTCTGCAGACATATTGCAAAATATAACTATCCGTTAGCACAGCTAAAATGTTGAAGCCAAGGTTTGGCAGTCTGTCACTATACTGTATCTCACTTTTAGACCGTTTGGATTTGACAGTCTCAAAATCACTGCTAATTTTAATAAGAAAAGCAACTCCTCTATTATGTAAAATACATGTTCCCAGACTAGGGGTTAGATTCAATCTGTAGTCCTGAAGAGCTCCGTTACAGCACAATACAAATGTAAAGGCAATGTTCCCGTCTTCGCAGAGACTTCATTCACAGTGAGCACTGCATTAGTCAGCTCAATCGGAAATTACCTTTACATTTCAATCACGCTACAGTGCAGCTCTTCAGCCCCACGGTTTGAATCAAGCCTGAAATATTGTTTTCACTTTACGCATATTTTTTTCTCTCCATTTGACCTCTGACTGTGTTTTGCCCCCCACCCCCCCATCTTTGTATCAGGACAAAGCGAACAAGCGATGGATGCTCATGGCCATTGACCGCAGAAAAAAAGCTGCTCAAGCACCTCAGAGTGACGCGCTATGACGCCTTTGAACATGTCTGCTAGCAGCTGGGCATCACCTACACTTTCCCCCCGGACTACAACAGACATGCCACCTGATGCTGGCTGGCCAAGAAGGCCCTGTGCATAAAGGTACACAACAAAATTCCATTCACTTTACTTAGTGCAATTTTCTAGCTTGGTCCCAGAGTAGTTTGTACTGTATGGTTGGCAAGGCGGCACAAACAGATCTGGGACCAGACTAGCAATTGTCTTAATCTTTCTGCTGTATGCAGGGTGTTGAACCATGGCTTTTACCAATAGTCTAATGCATGACTTAATATAAAAGTCAAGGCAAAGTTGAAGACTTTTATAATTTTGTTGTCATTGTTGTTGGGCTTCTTGATGTAGGTTTATATGACTGTGTCCTTTCTTAGGTCTTCAAAGAGGTGCAGAAACAGAAACTGGAGCAAAGGAAGAAAATTAAGCAGACCCCTCCCCCCCAAACTGGCAGAACCAGCCAGGACAGCAGCTACAGGAACCCAATAAACTACTACAGTATCCAATGTCTGTCTTACTCGATGCATTCAGTATTGCACTCAATGGGCAAATTTGTTTTGCATGGCACAGTGCCTCAGGTGGGTGGCGTTTGCTCCTTTTTGACTATTCCATTTGTCCTAAGGAGAAATCTCCACCCACCAATGCCACCAGGCCATGTAAAATACATTTTCCCATGTATTGCTATACTGTTACAAGAAACATTAATAACGTATTGTTTGTAGTACACTAAGTCTTCATTCTTCCTGTCCCCAATGCATGTTGATGCATCATCAAACCACATTTGGCCCAATAAATGCAGTGACGCAGATATGTGGTTTTGGTGTGGGCAATATCTATGTGCTCAGCCGATCAAATAAACCCACAATTAATAATTGAATTTAATCAAATTGATTATACAAAACATTTGTTTGCTCTCTTTTTTTGATTGTTGCGTGTTTCACTTTGATCACGTGTAGTCACTTGTACGGTGAAGTGTAACTACCCCAATTGAAAGAGATAAAACACTACTTGATGCTGATTAAAATACTAATGAAAGATATGAGAAATGAGAACATTACACCCTGTGGTTGAAACGGAAGTGCGAGATTAATCATATGATGACTTCCCTGAACATAGCTTGCAATCGTGTTTACGAGAACTGAAAGAACATCAGATATTGGGTGTTTATCCACCTCATATGTTAAACCAAGGTTACAATCTGTCACCTGTGAATTGACCTTGAAACCTATAATTCTGAGGAATGGTGAGGTTATTAAACAGCTTAGCTGTTCTACTGTGAATTGTTGTGTTTGCACTACTGTTGAGAGTTGTCTTGAGAAACAGTAGGAGTGTGTAACCAGCGCTTGTTCACAGCTTTAGTATCACAACTTCCTGTTAAAGTGTTTGAGTCTCAGATCTGGAGAAGCTCAGCTGCAGACAAGATAGGTGAGTGACATGCTCTTTCCTCTGCTCTCAAGTATGTAGAAAAAGCTACAATAGAGTAACTACTTATCAATAAACTACATAAAATGTTCAGGTTTACATCTTTCTGCGAAAAAGTACAAATTGATCATTACAACATTTGGCATATTTGTACACCAGAGTATACAAAGTATTTGAAGTCGTTTCTCAGAGTCTTAACGTCTTGTCCTTGTACAATTTTGATGATACATAACAGTTATGTAACAGTTATTATTAGTCTTTAATGAAATGCCAATACAACAATGTCTCATTTTACATATGCAATTATATTAAAACCTATTGCAATACATGAGAGGGTTGCAGTATATGAAGTAAGATGGTGGTTCAGAGTATGAATGGACCTGTGTATAAACTTGAGTACCAAAAAATAATAATAACTTGAGTACCAGTGTATGGAACTTTTATGTGAACTTTCCTATATGCAATTATCTCAAAGGAAGGAAAAAACACCAATGAACATTTCCCATCCCACAACAGTTTACATACTGATAGTTTTGTTTTATTGCTGTATTGGGGAAATGATCAAACTTCAACCACTGTGCTCACTGTTGAACGTGGTTCATTTTTAGGTGACTGAAGCTGACCCCATTTGATTGACATGTCGAACCCAGTCATCACCCACCAGCCAGGAGCAGGCTCGTATGGGACAAATGTGCAGACCGGCGAGTGGAGCACTGGGCTGTGCTCCTGCTGCAGTGACATCCTAGTCTGTGAGTATCGAGACAAATAATAAGACCTTAAATATCATCACTAAGTAGGCCTACCTGGTTCCATACCATAGGGTTTAATGGTTGTCAAGTGTTTCAAGTAAAAAGTGTTTCCTGTTTTTTTGGATTTTACAATAAGGTCAAATGTTGTCATACAGGTGCCTTGGGCTTCATCTGCCCACTAGCATTGAGTTGCTACACAGCTAACAAGTATGGTGAGAACGCATGCCTGGCCTGTGTTCCAGGAGGCATGACAGCCATGAGGACACACATGAGATTGACCTATGGGATTCAGGTATGTTACCATTAGGAGCCGAAAGAAATTAGGAATGGTGAGGCATTCATGCATTCAGTATGTCATTTTAATGCACACTAGGGAGAAATGCAACTCATTCCTGTCCCAGCCAGTCTAACCCTTTTATTATGAAAGACAGGAAAGGGACCATTTCATCAGTACACATATTGACAAATTAGCCTAGTGGTTTTCCCTAGCTTGAGGAACTTGAACTGTCAAATATTTGGTTGATTCATTCTCATCATATTGTCTTACAGGGGACGATATGCAACGATGCGGTGATGACCTGTTGCTGTGGATTCTTTGAGATGTGCAGGATGGCCCGTGAAATTCGCATCAGGAATGGCGAAGTTTGACAGTCAATTGAAGACATTTTCAAGTGGATGTTAAATTAACCCCAATGTCACATATTGTTGATACAAATCGTCATTGTTATACTATGTACATTTTAACTTTTGTATTGATTAAATTTGACCCCCTACTCTCAAACAGTACTGCGCAAAGAATTCATAGCACCATGTATGAACCTAAGATGTACAATAAAGTTCCGTTTTTTCTTGTTTCCAATGGCATGTTGTCCTTTTCGGGATCATTTACAGGCTGATGTATCAGGGACGTTCATAACACTGAGGTTTAAATTATCATGAACGGTTACGTCTCAATTTCTGAGGTGAACAAAAACATATCAAATATTTGCACGTTAGCTTACATTCTACCTGATTGGTCCTTTTTCTTCATGACCTGGCAACCAAGTGGAAGCTTACATACGCTTAAACAAGACATAATGGGGATATTTCGCTAGCTAGCTATCCAGCACAATACGACAAATATGTCTTCGAGGACGCTACCCCTGCTTTTTATTAATCTCGGTGGAGAAATGCTCTACATCTTAGATCAACTTCTAAGAGCTCAGAATATTCCAGCTGACAAAGCCAAGAAATCTAACATTATAGTTAGCTAGTTTAGCTGTCTGGTTGTACCTGTACCTGACCAACAGGTGAATCACTGACTTTGTCATGTTCACAAACGGTTGTGTTCACAAACTGTTGTGTTCACAAACTGGTTGCCATTCTTTGGAGTACATTCATTTGTCTCCCTGCCTGTGTTTTAACCTGCAAATTCTTCATTGTACTTGTAGCTGATTGGATAGAGAATGACAGAAGGAGAGGTATTTTGATGTTTCACATGCAATGCATCTCTAGGCCTACATGCTCTGCTTTGAGGCCTTCAAGGAAACCAACAGAGTATTGCATTGGTAGAACAATCTGGATTAAATCTTTGCCCAGAGAAAATCATTCCCTCTGCCCCCAAGATTGTAGAGATTTCAGCCATGGGCTTTATTAAAGAGAAATACGGTTTCTATCTCCCAATCAAATAACTTTGCAAGCTGCTGATGGTTTAAAAGGCTGTTGCTTTCTTGGGAATAGGTGGACGTTAAACCTTGCCTATAGAATGCACATCTGCTTGCTTAAAGGTAGACTCCTTTGAGCACGGGACTTCTTGATTTTAAAGGTAATCGTTACGCCGATTCTATTGCAAAACGTTTTGCAACAGAAACCTCTTACTCCTAACAGAAAACGCAAACGAGAGTTTGTATGGTATAGGTATAATTTGTGGAACGTTCCAACAGGAATCTGTTCCAAGAACGTCATAACAAGGTTGCCAACAAACAAAGCATACAACGTTGTAGGGAGTGGGCTATTTAATTACAGTTTCAACTGTTCTGCCTTACTATTATTGGACCATGCTGGTCATTTATGAACATTTGAACATCTTGGCCATGTTCTGTTATAATCTCCACCCGGCACAGCCAGAAGAGGACTGGCCACCCCACATATGCTCTCTCTAATTCTCTCTTTCTTTCTCTCTCTCGGAGGACCTGAGCCCAAGGACCGTGCCCCAGGACGACCTGACATGATGACTCCTTGTTTGAACTGTTCTGCCTTGTTATTATTCGACCATGCTGGTCATTTATGAACATTTGAACATCTTGGCCATGTTCTGTTATAATCTCCACCCGGCACAGCCAGAAGAGGACTGGCCACCCCACATAGCCTGGTTCCTCTCAAAGTTTCTTCCTAGGTTTTGGCCTTTCTAGGGCGTTTTTCCTAGCCACCATGCTTCTACACCTGCATTGCTTGCTGTTTGGGGTTTTAGGCTGGGTTTCTGTACAGCACTTTGAGATATCAGCTGATGTACGAAGGGCTATATAAATAAAATTAGATTTGATTTGAATTGCGTTTTTCGCAGCTAATTAGCTAGGTGAACTGATCATGCTACTTTGTATGCGTTTGTTTGTTGGCAAACCATGTACTTTCCAAAGTTTTTGGAACAGATTCCTGTTGGAACGTTCCACAAATTACACCCACCCAGTTTCTATTGGACAAATTCAGGTAGGTCCCTCCCCGTTCCATTCTGTTTGCTCAGTTTGCTTCTGTTTGGTTCTTTAACGGTTTCCATATTGAATACACCCCAGTTGTCATAATCAAAAACAAGGGGGCGACTTCACATCTACAAACATCAACAGTTAAAACCAGGGCTCGGATTCATAATACATCTGAGTAGGAGTGCTGATCCAGGATCCGTTTTGCCTTTTAGATTATAATTAATGGACAGGGTGACCTAATCCTAGATCAGTACTCTTACTCAGAGACACTTGTTGAACATGGACCCAGTTCTATCAAGACTGTGTTATATCATGGACTCTTTCCAATTTGCCCGCCTACGTTAGGAAGAGCCAATAATGACAGTCTTGGCAGATTTGTGAAACAAAAAAATGTAATGTATTTAAGTTGGAAAGACCTCCTAATGTTTATGGTGATGATGCCATCTTGATGAGTCTAACTTTACAGACCGACATTATTCCAGTTCCCTAATTGTGACCTGACCTCAACCTTGTGCCCTCACTCTGCCAGTTATGAATGACATCATCACCACCATGTTCAATAAAACGTTTTTGGAGGAGCTGTTCAAGCCACAGGAGCTGTACTCCAAGAAGACCCTCAGGACCGTGTTTGACCGACTGGCCCATGCCTCCATCATGAGACTCAACCAGGCCAGCATGGACAAGGTATGAATGGAATCGTATCACCTGGTTCATGTTCAGGACACGCTGTAGCAAAACATTTCAAAAGGTTTTACAATAGAAAACAAAAATAGGTGTTCCTTATTGGACAAGGATATGTAATCTGTCTGTGTTTGTCTGTTTTCTTCCAATTCATCCCTGTTTAAAAGGACCCTTTATCGGAAGTGAAAGGCCATCGAATTGTTATCCCCTTTCTGAGAAAGGGATTTATCTAACAACATCTAACTATCATTCACCTCATTTTGAAGTCAGCTGAGTAGCTGTCATGACGACATTATCATTTTTATCATTACATTCTCAGAATCACTTCCTCTGTACCCAGTTACGCTTTAATTGTCTTACTTCTAGGTACTTGGGGAAATTGCCCAAGTCACTTAAAACCCCATGTAGACCTATATTTTTTTAAAGCTTTCATCATTTATTGCACCATCATTGCTTGACTATTTTGAAATGTTCTATCTGTTGTTTTTAAAGTTTTATATAGGCTATCAAACAGAATATCTTCAGCATTTTGAAGTATTAATGCTGGTTATAAGCCTAAATGTTGCATAAATCCACCTGCAGAGCATGATCCTAGTTTGTTCAAGTATGCTGAGGGCTCCATCTGGTGTACATTATGAACTGGCTGCAGGTATTTTGGAGCATAACAGTAACCCATCATCATCCATATGACTGTTGTTCATGCACACAGCTAGCTGTATGACTTGATGACCATGGCCTTCAAGTACCAGGTGCTCCTCTGCCCACGGGCCAAAGATATCCTCCTTGTGTCCTTCAACCATCAAGGATTTTGTGAAGGACACCCCACGCGTTCTCAGCCAGGTTGACGAGACATACAGACAGCTCATAGAGGTACAATAAACTTCCCTTCAATTGCTCAAACCTCCGCTGTGTGTTCAGTATGATCTCTTATTCACTGCATGTTTTGTGTTCTTATTTATAGATGTACACACCCTTGTCTAGTGGCGAATTTCAGCTCATCCGGCAAACGCTCCTCATCTTCTTTCAAGACATGCACATAAGGGTGAGTTCATGATCTCGCAGAAGTTTGTCTAGCTTTTTCAACAGAGGATGAGTGTGTTGGGAAGGGGGAGTGTGGCATCTTTTGATGGGTTTCAGAGAATAAAAATGTTAAATGTACCATCACTTTGTGTCAACTGCTAAAATGTTAGCATTTGAAAACAGTGCTAAACCAGGAAGCTAAACCAAATGATGAATTGCTGTAATAAGTTGTCTATAGACTGCTTACAAAGTAAGGAAACCAGTATTTCATTTTGTAATTTGGGTGAACTATCCCTTTACAATGTAATATAACCCCATCATAATGACTTATACACAGTGTAATCTCGGTTAACCCTGAACTAAATTCTTGCGTAATTGGTCAGATCCTAACACCTGCGAAATCTTGATTTGTCAAAAGCACCCCAACTAACGCTGCTCATTATCTCACACATCCCGTTGTATCAGGACAGAACTATGGTATCATTTATGTTTTAGTAGTCTGTCCATGGGAGATTATACAAAGATTATCTGTAACGGCTCTCTTCTATCTCCTCCTCTGACGAAGAGGTAGAACAAGGATCGGACCAAAATGCAGCGTGATGGTGATTCATGATATTTTAATGAAGGAAAACCTATACATACAGAAACTACAAAAATAACTAAATGAAATAATGAAAACCGAAACAGCCCTATCAGGTGCAAACACAAAGACAGGAACAATCACCCACGAAACACTCACAGAATATGGCTGCCTAAATATGGCTCCCAATCAGAGACAACGGTAATCACCTGACTGATTGAGAACCGCCTCAGGCAGCCATAGACTACGTAGACACCCCACAAAACCCCAAGACAAAAAACACACCACAATAACCCATGTCACACCCGGGCCTGACCAAATAAATAAAGAAAACACAAAATACTAAGACCAAGGCGTGACATTATCACTATGTTTTGCTCACCAAATGCAGGTGTCCATCTTCCTCAAAGACAAAGTGCAGAATTCCAACGGACGTTTTGTCCTCCCGATCTCAGCTATAATTGTCCACACCCAAATGACATGGAATCCAACAAAGCCAAGTTTGTTGCAATAGAGCAAAATCTCAATTTAATTAGATGCATTGAATGTCTGTATCCATTGTTGTTGTTTTTTTACTGTGTTTTGTGCTTTTTGGTGGCATCTATTTGCTTTCCTTTCGCAGACGTTGTCGGCTTAATTTAGACCTGCATATCTGCAGCTTATTGCATTACTGAGGGTGTTGAACGAGCAGCTGTCTAAATTTAGAAAAGCTTGCTTTTAGCACAGTTCTATTTGCCAAGGGATTGAGTGCAGCTGTGCTTGAGTTTCTTAAACACAATCAATGAGTTAAGCTCATGTGGCGAATTTTGAGATTGAACAATGTGAAAGTGTAGACAGATGATGTCAGTGTTACGGTTTTCTTCTGGTGAAGGAGAGGCGGACCAAAACGCAGCGTGGTTATTTATCAACATCTTTAATAAAGATGATAACGTGAACAATATACTTATACAAAGAAACGTGAAAAACCGAAAACAGTCCTAACTGGTGAAACAAACACAGAGACAGGAACAATCACCCACGAAATACTTAAAGAATATAGCTGCCTAAATATGGTTCCCAATCAGAGACAACGATAAACCCCTCCAGGGGCCTGTTGCACAAAACTAGGATAAGGGATTAAGCCAGGATATCTTGGTGATCCTGGCTCAATTGATCCGTAATCCGGTTGCACTAAAGATGGATAGGGGGCAGGAGGATATGTTATGGTATAAATTACCATGGAGATTTATTCTGTGGAGCTAGCCTGCTCCAGACCAGGCTAAATTCCAGGATCTATTTAATCTCATCCCTAATGTCAGTCAGCAGTCACCACAAATGGAAACCAATAGTTATTTCACTGCTCACTATACATTGTTATCACATATAACTAGACCCACTGTCATTATTTAAACGTTTGTGATCATTAATTTCAATGATTTTGGATAAAAAATGATTTTTAGATGTTGCTATCATTAGATAATTTACAGTTTCCCATAGACTATATATAAAATGATAGAATATTAGGGCCACAGAGGGAAAAAAAAGACAAGTCATAATATTGTAACCAGTTGTTTTAAAGGAGGACAGTTGTTAAAATGACAGATGCGGGGCATTTCGTGAAATTGTACTTCAGTATGGTTTCATAAACAAAGACATGCTGATGTGCCAGAATATTAAGTATCACATTGTCATAAGTATCAAAACTGTAAAAACAATATGTAGCTTTTCTGCAGAAAGAACCAGCCTCATAAATTTATGACTTTATCCTTTTTCTTCAGTGTGGCCCTAGTACTCTGTCATATAAACAAATACACATTCCATATGAATATAAAAACACAATGTGTAACATTATGTTCCTTTATTGAATAAGGACAAAACAAAGCAGGTAAACCATCAGCTCCTTTCGAAACTGAAGTCACAGTGACTCTACAAGATGGAAAGCACAGAATCCAAGCATATTATACAAAATGATACATACACATTCAAAGGTCTGTATATAACACACCCTGCATGTCTGCACACTAAAATAAATGCAGGACAAATCCATACACATCAACTGAACAGACAAATGAATGGATGCAGTAGCCTCCCTGCAGCCTTGTATTACACACAGTATACCGCACAAACATCATAAGAGGCCAAATTCGTAAAAAACGAACCCAAAAAAAAAACAAATTCCTCTGCCACCGCAGGACATATTTAACCAAAATTGAAAGCACACATACTAACTAAAATAATTCAACACATATTGGTCCCTCAGCAGCCGACCACTGTCGTCATCAGGGAAGATTGCCGGATTGTCCCAGTCCATGGCTGGTGGCACTCTGGGGGCCCTCTCCTTCCTCAGGCAGGCCACATTGTGGAGGACAGCACAAGCCACAGTAATATCACATGCCCTAACAGGGCTGACCCTTAATTTGTGAAGGCAGTGAAAGCGTGCCTTCAGGAGGCCAAAGGTCATTTCAACTCTGGCCCTGGTCCTGGCATGGGCATGGTTGTAGGCCTGCTGTGCTTCCTGGGGGTCTGTGAAAGGTGTCAGGAGAAAAGGCTGGCAGCCATACCCCCTGTCTCCCAGCAACACACCAGAGAATTCACCTGTCAACACAAAATCTCATCATTACTACCTCATAAACACAGTGATATTCTTGACACAGCCATGATGGTTATAAATAGGGGTTGTGTGGCTTACCTTGTGATAGGCACTGATAGATTTCAGAGGCCCGAAAGATTCTGGAGTCATGGACTGAGCCAGGCCATTTTGCCACAACATTGCTGATCACACAGTCAGCATTGCAGACCATCTGAAATCATAAGATGAGGAATATTACACCAATCAATGCACATCACTGGCAGATTTTTTTGCTTATTTTCCTAGGTAATTTTGCTCAAGAAAATATTCAAGATGTTTTTTAGATATTTTTTTTTTTACTGAAAACAAGACAAAAATACTAAGTAAGAAATACATTTTTGCAGTGCAGTGAGCAACCGACCTTGGGTCCTTTGAAAGGCGCTATATAAATTAAAGTGATTATTATTATAGCTATCTATTTATTCAATTAAATTTTATTTATATAGCACTTTTCACAATTGTTTCATTCTGTCAAAGCAGCTTTACATTAATGAAAGCAGGAGAAACAAAAAAAACGGTGGACAACATAAGAAGCAGAGTACAACGGCTAAGATTAAACCGTACTGAGCGTAGTAACGTTAAATAATAATGTAAGGCTTTAATAATAATTTATCATAGCTTTATACAGTGTGATGGACTTACTTTACACAATTTCACTCATATCTGCAGTGCATTTCAATTAAAAATTTAACCGTTTCATAATTACAGTACAACTGCGTTTTTGGAGATGTGAATTAAATATTTGAATTGTAATTGTGATGTTTCAGCGGAGCGGTGAGTGTGTAATTGTGCACTACTTACGCATTCAGGCGGTCTGCAATACTTTGCCACGCTTTTCTCTTTGCTTTATCACTGTGGCGGTGTTGCCTTTCTTCTTAATTATATCTTTTACCTCCTCGTATGCCTCCATGAGGATTTGTGCTTCCGACGGGGAAAAGTACGCGGCTCTAGTTGCCATGGTAAATCAGTTAATCTGTGATCTGTGGCGGGGTCTATTTGAGTGAGCCGTGAGCGCGCACCTATCCAGGATTGGTTTCACCCGGCTTAATGAATCCGTGTCTGCTCATCCTGGCTTGGTCTTTGTGCAACCAATTAAGCCTGGACGCACATGTTTTGGCTTCATTGAGCTCAGTTTAGTCATTTATCCCGGATGTCTTAATTCTACTTTTGTGCAACAGGCCCCTGGCAACCATAGACTTTCCTAGACTACTTCACTAACCACAATCCCATAACCTACAAAAAAACCCTAGACAAAACACACGACATAAATACCCATGTCACACCCTGGCCTGACCAAAATAATAAAGAAAACACAAAATACTAAGGCCAGGGCGTGACAGTCAGACTAGTGACCACTCTGTTACAAGTACATTGCAACTGCTTAGCTAAACATCTGAGACAAGTTCCATCTTGAACAGTAGACACATTTTTAGACGTATCTTCTGGGAAATTATCTTTAGGAAAGTCAGTGAGTTGGAATTATGCTTAATCGCTATGCTGTATTTATTTTCTTACAGGCATTTATCCTGCAAGGCCTTGCATTTTTGCTCATAAATGTAATTTTACTTTATGTCCTACAATATCATATTTTGACAAAGGGTCAAAATAGTATTGATATCTGTATTATTTCATCGTTGATTAGGCTACAGTAAGGACAATTTGTCCAAGTCAGACTAAGCTTAATCTGTAATTAAGCCTTAATTGTAATGGAAACCCGCCTTAAATTCAATGGGAAATGCCCTAAACAGCTAAATCATGCAATTCATGTGTTATGTTAATGATTATGTGCACCTTCACTGTGTATACAGATCAACACAGCTCCAAACCCCCTAGCCAAAGAGGAGCTGAACATGTTGGCCAGGTTAATGTATGTAAGTCCAGAAACCAGGAAATGCAGACAGTGGCTTTCGAATCAACCTCTTTGCCACAGATGAGGAAGAAGAGTAAGTCCTCTTATGTTATGAGCATTGTTTTGTTGTATTTATGCTTCATTGTGGATAAATTTAAATATGGAATTACAACAGTATCGGGCCTCCCAAGTGATGCAGTGGTCTAAGACACTGCATTGCAGTGCTAGCGGCGTCACTATAGATCCGGGTTCGATACCGGGCTATGTCGCAGCCGGCCACGACCGGGAGACCCATCAGGCTGTGCACAATTGGCCCAGCGTCATTTGGGGAGGGTTTGACCGTCCGGGTTGTCCTTGTCCCATCGCGCTCTAGCGACTCCTGTGGTGGGCCTGGGCGCACACACGCTGACATGTTTCTTCCGATACATTGGTGCAGCTGGCTTCCAGGTTAAGCGAGCAGTGTGTCAAGAAGCAGTGCGGCTTGGTGAGTTGTTATTTCAGAGGACGCATGGCTCTCGACCTTCGCCTCTCCCGATTCCGTATGGGAGTTGCAGCAATGGGACAAGACTGTAACTACCGATTGGGTGTCATGAAATTAGGGGGGAAGGGGTAAATAAAAAAAACATTCAAAAAGGAATTACAACAGTACTCCTCACAACATGAAGAAACAAACTGAACCTGATTGTTGAATTATGATAAGTTAGACTAGTGTTAAAAATCAATGTCATTGTTAAGAATCAGTATCAGTGTTAAAGGTCCAGTGTAGCCATTTTCATCTCAATATCAAATTGTTTCTGGCTTACAATTAAGTACTTTACTGTGAGTGTTTCCAATAAAAATGGTCAAAAAGAAACAAAACTAGCTTCTTAGCAGAGCAAATTCTCAACCTAGAATTGTGCTAGGACTGTCTGGGAGTGGTCTGAGTGGGGAGGGGAAACTGAAAACGGGCTATTATTGGCAGAGAGGTTATGAACTGTCTTTCTTATTGGTCTATTAACTAATTTACGCTTGGTGATGTCACCAGGCAATCCAAAACTCTATCCCACCAAAACAGGCTGATATTTCAGCCAGTCTTTTCAAATTGCTCTGCCACTAAAAGGGCATTATTGTAATTTTTACAGTATTACTGTGGAAATGTATACAAATGTATGTGGACGCCCTTCAAATTAGTGGATTCGGCTATTTCAGCCACACCTGTTGCTGACGAGTACAAAAAAAAACAGCCATGCAATCTCCATAGACAAACATTGGCAATAGAATGGCCTTACTGAAGAGCTCAGTGACTTTTAAAGTGGCACCATCATAGGATGCCACCTTTCCAACAACTCAGTTCGTCACATTTCTGCCCTGCTAAAGCTGCCCCGGTCAACTGTAAGTGCTGTTATTGTGAAGTGGAAATGTCTAGGAGCAGCAACGATTCTGCCACGAAGTAGTAGGCCACACAATCTCACAGAACAGCACCGCCAAGTGCTAAAGCGCTTAGTGCGTAAAAATAGCCTCTGGAAGCAGTTTGGAGCACAAGAACTGTTCTTCGGGAGCTTCATGAAACGGGTTTCCTTGGCCGAGCAGCCGCACACAAACCTAATTTCACCATGCGCGATGCCAAGCGTCAGCTGGAGTGGTTCAAAGCTCGCCGCCATTGGACTCTAAAGCAGTGGAAACGTGTTCCTTACTGATGAGTCACGCTTCACAATCTGGCAGTCTGAAGGACGAATTTGGGTTTGGCGGATACCAGGAGAATGCTACCTGCCCCAATGCATATTGCCAACTGTAAAGTTTGGTGAAGGGGGAATAATGGTCTGGGGCTGTTTTTCATTCGGGCTAGGCCCCTTAGTTCCAGTGAAGGGAAATCTTAACGCTACAGCATACAATGACATACATTCTAGACGATTCTGTGCTTCAAACTTTGGCAACAGTTTGAGGAAGGCCCTTTCCTGTTTCAGCGTGACAATGCCCCCGTGCACAAAGCGAGGTCCATACAGAAATGGTTGGTTGTGATCAGTGTGGAAGAACTTGACTGGCCTGCACAGAGTCCTGATGTCAACCCCATCGAACACCTTTGTGGTGAATTAGAACGCCGGCTGCGAGTGCCCGACCTCAGTGACCCACTGCAATGTTCCAACATCTATTGGAAAGCCTTCCCATAAGACTGTTATAGCAGCAAAGGGGGGACATACTCCATATTATTGCCCATGATTTTGTAAGGAGATGTTAGATGAGCAGGTGGACATGTACGTTAGGTCATGTAGTGTATAAAACACAGGGGGGGAAAAAATCACGTTTTTCACTGCACTGGGCCTTTAACAATAATGTTGATTTGTCTTCCTCTCAGGGAGGCCTTGATATCGAGACCAGACGAGTTTTCATATGACGTCATAAAATCCAAGCGACTAAGGTAAAGTTAATTCTAACCTGTATTCTTTCAGTCACAGAGGCTAGATAAATATTCAACCATATAACATGCCTTTATGTAACTTGAAGGGATGATATGGAAGCATTTCATAGATTGAGACTGTCCTAATGTACATGCTGTGGTGTAACTGTCAAAATGGTCCCCCATGAAAACCTGTCACAGGAGACTTACTCCCTCCGTGCAGTCATCTCTTAGCACTTACGAACAACCCATGATCAGACCTGCTGCCCAGTTTGAATAGCTTCTGTAATTGACAGGCTAAGGACTGTAAGTTATCTGACATGCACTAGGATCATGATGGGCCAGTCGAACAAGATGTACCCTAATCGAACATAAGCCCCTCCCCAAACGAGACCTTTCAGATCTGCCATTGGTGGCTTGCCTTCTCTTTCAGAAACATCAAGCCAATGGAGAGCTGGTCAAGATCATTGGGGACTTCACGGAGGAGGCTGGCGAACCGTGCCTGTTGAGTGCCAGCAGTAAAGGGGATGACCTTCTGGCCATGTTGGATGGGCTGTGATAGTTACCATGGTGACCAGAATCCGAGGGCTCAAGGCTGAGTTGGTTAGGAACGGTGTGTTCTACTGTAGGACAGTGTCTTGTCTGCTCTGCTGTGCTGTGCTGTGCTGTGTCGTCTGTCTCACTCTGCAAATATGGCAGCTGTCCAACAAAAGCACACACAACACAAACATCATCTTTGTTTGTCTGTCAAGCTTTTCGATGCTGATGTGACGTGAGCAGGTCACTTAATTTGTTCAGCAAGGACCAACTGTAAACTGTCTGCAAGACTGTGCATTTTGCAAAAGAGAGAGTGGGGAAACTTCATAATCTTGAATATACACTCGGTGGCCAGTTTTGTTTTAGTTACACCCATCTTGTACCGGGTTGGACCCCTCAGTAGCCATGAAGTGATGCACCTGTTTAGCAACAATGTTTTGATACGCTCTGGCATTCAAATGTTGATCAACTGGTATCAAGAGACCTAACTTGTGCCAACTTGTGCCAGGAAAATATTACCCACACCATTACACCACCGCCACCACCCTGCACCGTTGACACCAGGCAGGATGGGGCCATGGACTCATGCTGCTTATGCTAAATCCAGACTCTGCCATCAGTATGATGCAACAGGAAACGCGATTCGTCGGACCAGCCAACGTTTTTCCAACTCCTCGGTTGTCCAGTGTTGGTGATCGCATGCCCACTGGGGCCGCCGATAATTTTTTTGTTCAGCTTATAGGAGTGGAACCCGGTGTTGTCTGCTGCAATCCCTGACAAGGATCGACATGTTGTGCACAGAGATGTCGTTCGGCGTTCAGAGATGCCCTTTGCCACGTAACTGTTGTACTGCTCTGTTATATGTCTGTTTGTGGCCCACCTGTTACCTTGAACAATTCTTGCCATTCTCCTTTGACCCCTCTCATCAGCGAGCTGTTTTTCACCCGCAGGACTGCTGTTTTTACTTTGTTGCACCATTCTTGGTAAACCCTAGACACTGTCGCGCATGAAAAGCCCAGGAGGGCGGGCGTTTCTGAGATCCTGGATACGGCCAATTCAATCAATGGTTTTGGCTCTGCTGATCCTGCTTCAATCAATGGTTTTGGCTCTGCTGATCCTGCTTCAATCAATGGTTTTGGCTCTGCTGATCCTGCTTCAATCAACGGTTTTGGCTCTGCTGATCCTGCTTCAATCAATGGTTTTGGCTCTGCTGATCCTGCTTCAATCAACGGTTTTGTCTCTGCTGATCCTGCTTCAATCAACGGTTTTGGCTCTGCTGATCCTGCTTCAATCAATGGTTTTGGCTCTGCTGATCCTGCTTCAATCAATGTATTTAAAGGTGACATTCCGTGGATGTCACGTTAAACAATATTTCTTGTTACTTTTCCTCCCAGATAAATGGCAACTTTCTCTTTGGGGCGGCAGGTAGCCTAGTGGTTAGAGTGTTGGGCCAGTAACCGAAAGGTTGCTAGATCGCATCCCAGAGCTGACAAGCTGAACAAGGCAGTTAACCCACTGTTCCTAGGCAGTCATTGTAAATAAAAATTTGTTCTTAACTGACTTGCTAGTTAAATAAAAAATACATTTTTTATCACCTCATGATGTTAATATAATGCTGTTTTCTCTATCACATATCTGCTGTAATACAGTATTTACAATTTTGCTAATCTGATTTACTCTGTCTGACTGAGTAATTAAATAATGAACCTAAACTAGAGGGTGTCAAACTCAATTCCTGGAGCGCCTTGTATCTGCGGGTTTTCGCTCCTCTCATCTAGTTCTCTAGGCCTTAATTTGACACACAATGAAAGAAAATTACAACAAACAGCAAACACACGACCTTCCAGGTATTTAGTTTGACAACCCTGAGACTGGTAGAACTGAAAGAAACCCAAGTGCACTTGTCATTGTAATTCAAAACCATGGATCCCAAAAAAAATAATTTGAGAAAGTTCTACTGTACCTATATTTGTATTTTTGTATGGGATAAATATATACAGTATGTTTAGGGTGACCTTAAGTGTCTTCAAATAATGGAAGACAAATAATTTGTAAATATATTGTATGTGAATTGTTACAATATGTCACCATCAAATGGGATGCTATAGGTTAATGGAGTAAGTGTGACACAACACTAATGTAACCACAATGTATCGAAACAGCTGATTCTTTAATGCAGTATGACAGATGGACCAAGATGTATATTTATGGAATTATTTACTTATTTATCATGAGGTGTACTTTTGGATTTTTTTTCAGGTGAAATATTAAATATTACATTTTTAAAAGATATATACAGTTGAATTCAGAAGTTTACATACACTTAGTTTGGAGTCATTAAGACTCGTTTTTCAACCACTCCACACATTTCTTGTTAACAAACTATAGTTTTGGCAAGTTGGTTAGGACATCTACTTTGTGCATGACACAAGTAATTTTTCCAACAATTGTTTACAGACAGATTATTTCACTTATAATTCACTGCATCACAATTCCAGTGGGTTAGGAGTTCACATCCACTAAGTTGACTGTGCCTTTAAACAGCTTGGAAAATTCCAGAAAATGATGTCAGGCTTTAGAAGATTCTGAGGCTAATTGACATAATTTGAGTCAATTGGAGGTGTACCTGTGGATGTATTTCAAGGCCTACCTTCAAACTCAGTGCCTCATTGCTTGACATCATCAGAAAATCAAAAGAAATCACCCAAAAGAAAAAAATTGTAGACATTCCCAAGTCTGGTTCTTCCTTGGGAGCAATTTTGAAACACCTGAAGGTACCACGTTCATCTGTACAAACAATAGTATGCAAGTATAAACACCATGGGACCACGCAGCCGTCATATCGCTCAGGAAGGAGGCGTGTTCTGTCTCCTAGAGATGAACGTACTTTGGTGCAAAAAGTGCAAATCAATCCCAGAACAACAGCAAAGGACCTTGTGAAGATGCTGGAGGAAACTGGTACAAACGTATCTATATCCACAATAAATTGAGTCCTATATCAACATAACCTGAAAGGCCGCTCATCAAGGAAGAAGCCACTGCTCCAAACCCTCCATAAAAAAGCCAGACTACGGTTTGCAATTGCACATGGGTACAATGATTGTACTTTTTGGAGAAATGTCCTCTGGTCTGATGAAAAAAAATAGAACTGTTTGGCCATAATCGTTATGTTTGAAGGAGAAAGGGGGAAGCTTGCAAGCCGAAGAACACCATCCCATGGGGGAGGCAGCATCATTACATTTACATTTAAGTCATTTAGCAGGGTGCATTCACCTTATGACATCCAGTGGAACAGCCACTTTACAATAGTGCATCTAAATCTTTTAAGGGGGGTGAGAAGGATTACTTTATCCTATCCTAGGTATTCCTTAAAGAGGTGGGGTTTCAGGTGTCTCCGGAAGGTGGTGATTGACTCCGCTGTCCTGGCGTCGTGAGGGAGTTTGTTCCACCATTGGGGAGCCAGAGCAGCGAACAGTTTTGACTGGGCTGAGCGGGAACTGTACTTCCTCAGTGGTAGGGAGGCGAGCAGGCCAGAGGTGGATGAACGCAGTGCCCTTGTTTAGGTGTAGGGCCTGATCAGAGCCTGGAGGTACTGAGGTGCCGTTCCCCTCACAGCTCCGTAGGCAAGCACCATGGTCTTGTAGCGGATGCGAGCTTCAACTGGAAGCCAGTGGAGAGAGCGGAGGAGTGGGGTGACGTGAGAGAACTTGGGAAGGTTGAACACCAGACGGGCTGCGGCGTTCTGGATGAGTTGTAGGGGTTTAATGGCACAGGCAGGGAGCCCAGCCAACAGCGAGTTGCAGTAATCCAGACGGGAGATGACAAGTGCCTGGATTAGGACCTGCGCCGCTTCCTGTGTGAGGCAGGGTCGTACTCTGCGGATGTTGTAGAGCATGAACCTACAGGAACGGGCCACCGCCTTGATGTTAGTTGAGAACGACAGGGTGTTGTCCAGGATCACGCCAAGGTTCTTAGCGCTCTGGGAGGAGGACACAATGGAGTTGTCAACCGTGATGGCGAGATCATGGAACGGGCAGTCCTTCCCCGGGAGGAAGAGCAGCTCCGTCTTGCCGAGGTTCAGCTTGAGGTGGTGATCCGTCATCCACACTGATATGTCTGCCAGACATACAGAGATGCGATTCACCACCTGGTCATCAGAAGGAGGAAAGGAGAAGATGAATTGTGTGTCGTCTGCATAGCAATGATAGGAGAGACCATGTGAGGTTATGACAGAGCCAAGTGACTTGGTGTATAGCGAGAATAGGAGAGGGCCTAGAACAGAGCCCTGGGGGACACCAGTGGTGAGAGCGCGTGGTGAGGAGACAGATTCTCGCCACGCCACCTGGTAGGAGCGACCTGTCAGGTAGGACGCAATCCAAGCGTGGGCCGCGCCGGAGATGCCCAACTCGGAGAGGGTGGAGAGGAGGATCTGATGGTTCACAGTATCGAAGGCAGCCGATAGGTCTAGAAGGATGAGAGCAGAGGAGAGAGAGTTAGCTTTAGCGGTGCGGAGCGCCTCCGTGATACAGAGAAGAGCAGTCTCAGTTGAATGACTAGTCTTGAAACCTGACTGATTTGGATCAAGAAGGTCATTCTGAGAGAGATAGCGGGAGAGCTGGCCAAGGACGGCACGTTCAAGAGTTTTGGAGAGAAAAGAAAGAAGGGATACTGGTCTGTAGTTGTTGACATCGGAGGGATCGAGTGTAGGTTTTTTCAGAAGGGGTGCAACTCTCGCTCTCTTGAAGACGGAAGGGACGTAGCCAGCGGTCAGGGATGAGTTGATGAGCGAGGTGAGGTAAGGGAGAAGGTCTCCGGAAATGGTCTGGAGAAGAGAGGAGGGGATAGGGTCGAGCGGGCAGGTTGTTGGGCGGCCGGCCGTCACAAGACGCGAGATTTCATCTGGAGAGAGAGGGGAGAAAGAGGTCAGAGCACCGGGTAGGGCAGTGTGAGCAGAACCAGCGGTGTCGTTTGACTTAGCAAACGAGGATCGGATGTCGTCGACCTTCTTTTCAAAATGGTTGACGAAGTCATCTGCAGAGAGGGAGGAGGGGGGGGGGAGGAGGATTCAGGAGGGAGGAGAAGGTGGCAAAGAGCTTCCTAGGGTTAGAGGCAGATGCTTGGAATTTAGAGTGGTAGAAAGTGGTTTTAGCAGCAGAGACAGAGGAGGAAAATGTACAGAGGAGGGAGCGAAAGGATGCCAGGTCCGCAGGGAGGCGAGTTTTCCTCCATTTCCGCTCGGCTGCCCGGAGCCCTGTTCTGTGAGCTCGCAATGAGTCGTCGAGCCACGGAGCGGGAGGGGAGGACCGAGCCGGCCTGGAAGATAGGGGACATAGAGAGTCAAAGGATGCAGAAAGGGAGGAGAGGAGGGTTGAGGAGGCAGAATCAGGAGATAGGTTGGAGAAGGTTTGAGCAGAGGGAAGAGATGATAGGATGGAAGAGGAGAGAGTAGCGGGGGGAGAGAGAGCGAAGGTTGGGACGGCGCGATACCATCCGAGTAGGGGCAGTGTGGGAAGTGTTGGATGAGAGCGAGAGGGAAAAGGATACAAGGTAGTGGTCGGAGACTTGGAGGGAGTTGCAATGAGGTTAGTGGAAGAACAGCATCTAGTAAAGATGAGGTCGAGCGTATTGCCTGCCTTGTGAGTAGGGGGGGAAGGTGAGAGGGTGAGGTCAAAAGAGGAAAGGAGTGGAAAGAAGGAGGCAGAGAGGAATGAGTCAAAGGTAGACGTGGGGAGGTTAAAGTCGCCCAGAACTGTGAGAGGTGAGCCGTCCTCAGGAAAGGAGCTTATCAAGACATCAAGCTCATTGATGAACTCTCCGAGGGGACCTGGATCATCATGTTGTGTGCGTGCTTTGCTGCAGGAGGGTGCACTTCACAAAATAGATGGCATCATGAGGGAGGGAAATTATGTGGATCGATTGAAGCAACATCTCCAGACATCAGTCTGGAAGTTAAAGCTTGATGGCAAATGGGTCTTCCAAATGGACAAGACCCCAAGCATATTTCCAAAGTTGTGGCAAAATGGCTTAAGGACAACAAAGTCAAGGTGTTGGAGTGGCCATCACAAAGCCCTGACCTCAATCCTTTAAACATTTTTGGGCAGAACTGAAAAAGCGTGTGCGAGCAAGGAGGCCTACAAACCTGACTCAGTTACGCCTGCTCTGTCAGGAGGAATGGGCCAAAATTCACTCAACTTATTGTGGGAAGCTTGTGGAAAGCTACCTGAAACATGTGAACCAAGTTAAACCATTTAAAAGCAATGCTACCAAATACTAATTGAGTGTATGTAAACTTCTGACCCCCTGGGAATGTGATGATATAAAAGCTTAAATAAATAATTCTCTCTACTATTATTCTGACATTTCACATTCTTAAAATAAAGTGGTGATCCTAACCTAAGACAGGGCATTTTTACTATGAATAAATGTCAGCACCTGTGAAAAACTGAGTTTAAATGTATTTGTCTAAGGTGTATGTAATCTTCCGACTTCAACTGTATGTTATTAAACTATATATATGAGAGAGAAATGTCATAATAAATAGATTGAAAAGTAAATAAATATGAAACTCTCATTGGCTTTGTTTAATTTATGTACTGTGTTAATTTATATTTAAAGGGGCAATCGGCAGTTGATACATCCTGTGTTGGACTTATACATTCATTATATTTACCCATTGATTCTACATTTCTCCTGACCCAATCCTGAGCTTTTTACCAAAGCAGGTGAGGTGCCTGCTTTGTTATTGTTTCAATTGTGGATTGGCCCTTTTATGTGCCCTTGATGATGCAATAGAGTGCTTCTCTACAGCTGATTGGGTACTAATGGGGCTCCCGAGTAGCGCAGCGGTGTAAAGCACTGCATCTCAGTGCGAGAGGCGTCACTACAGACACCCTGGCTCAAATCCAGGCTGTATCATAACTGGCCGCTATTGGCGACGCACAATTGGCCCACCAGAGTCGTCCGTGTTTGGCCGTCATTGTAAATAATAATTAGTTAAATAAAGGTTACATTTGTTGTAGTAGAGGAGTCCTGTCGCTAGAGGGAGCTGTTGCTTTATAACTTTTTGCATTTAGTCATGTCTATACTGCTTGACGAGCAGCATGCGAGTGCAGAAAGTCTTTTTTTTCATGAGTTTTCGTTACCTTCAGAGTACAAACAGTTTGCCTTGAGGCAAAATCATGATTCAGCACATTCATTCAATCCCTCCATGTAATTTTCAAGGCAAGAGAGAGGATAATATTGCTCCTCATTTCTTGTCATCTCGTTTATTCTCGCCCACAATGTGACCTCCTTGCCCACACACTGCTGATACATTTAGTTTTTAATTTGTTTTGAATCGAGCAATACTGAAAAAGTTGTTCTCGTTACAGGGGTGACAAGTCTACTCCCACTCCCTGGTTTGTTACTTTATCACTCATTTACCTTTGCATAAAGACACCCACATTGCCCATCTAAAGTCAGTCAACTCATAATACTGGCACCCAGAAACAAATCTGTCACGGAAGACTGTAGTCAACTCGTATCTATAAAAACATCACAGGATTATATGGAACATGGGATTAGTCATCATAACATATAAACATAATATTGTCCAAAACAAACACTGTCCAAATCTCACCCATCCCAAATGTGGCCTCAACTCCCTCCTTGTCTGCACCTACAATTAATATTGCCATAGAAACAGCACAATGCTTTACCTGCATGGGTTTGGGTTATTTGAGTGCCTCCACAAATCAAGTCAAAGAGAAACAGATAGTCTGGGCATGTCTCTGAAGAACCCTCTCTGTCAGTCAACTACTCACCCACACATTCTCTCTTTCAATCACTCACACACACACACACACGCACGCACGCACGCACGCACGCACGCACGCACGCACACACACACACACACACACACACACACACACACACACACACACACACACACACACACACACACACACACACACACACACACACACACACACACACACACACACACACACACACACACACACACATACATACAGAGAGAGCGACACAAGATCAGTGCATACCAAGCAGTCAAAACATGCTGAGACATGGCTGTGCTGAATGGACCTGAGGGTGGGGGATTCAGGTGACGCCTTCCTAACAGTCTGCTGGGGAGAGAGAGAGAGACGTCAGACCAGCGCCTTACCCAAGGGCATGGTTTCTTTGGAAAACAAAGTCACTGAAGCACTCCCTCTCCTCTGCTACTCAGCTCCAGGTTGTTCCTGTGTTCTCAGTCTGATTATTTTCTTAAACAAGGGTTAAATAACAAACAAACCAAGAAAAATATACATTATATTCCTAAACCAATCATTCATTATGTTTCATGTTTTAATTAAAGCATGTAAAAAGAGAATGTGCTATATCCATGGATGCAAATTGCAGCCTCTTACAAGGCTGGGTGACTTCCCACAGAATTCAATAGAACACGAGAAGGACATGGTATGTCCCTCTCTACCTCTAAGCTCACCTAAGGTATGATTCACAGTTTCCTCATCAAAAGCTGTGGGCTGGACACTGTTAACCACACAGGCTGACAAGTGTTTCATGTGGCCAGGGGCATACGCTGTGCTGAGTCAACACTGGAAGACTAGTGCAGCCCAAATCACTTTGTGCCCTTTATATCCCCTGTACCCACCCACTGGATTGAAACTAGTAGGTGGGGGAGGGATTATTGTTCCAAAAGAGGGATACTAAATTTGGATCAGCATGGGAGGATCTGCTTGTAGAAGGATTCATTTTTTGGGGGCCAAAGGAAATGTTAGCATAACAGGTCAGGGAGGAAAGGGAGCACATTTCAGACACATGGAAATATTCTTTTTTCAGAGTGGATCTACACCTATCATTTATGCTTCTAAGATTGATAATCAATCAAATACATGTACTGTATGTATAATTGTGTAATACTCAAATGATCTCGAACAATATGTACGATACGTACGACAGGCATGGATTACAATGAAGGTGTAGATATGTTTGGGAGTTAAACCAAAAGCATGCTATCCATCTGAGTAGAGATGGGGATAATGAAAGGAGTATAACGTTATTGTAGCCTATTCCATTCTCAAGGGACATTCCTCTCCCTTGCTAGATCCTTTCTCACGAATGGAGGAATTGTCAGCAATCAAGGATATAAGGTTAGAATTTCACTAAGGCACCAAGATATCACAGCATGTGAATGGAGTGTAATGCTGGGCTTTTTTGTTGCCACTGATTAGTTATGAATGGATACAATATTTGCCTCCTAGCTCACAATTTACTTTTTCATTTGTGTAAAACAAAGTTGTGAAACCATATGTGCATTTTGAAACTATATAGAATTCGACACAAAGTTGAACACTGAACCACTGCTCAACGTCATGTCATTCCTAGTAATATTATCAAACACATTTCATCAGACGCTCAATCAATCAGCTGCATCTGCTAGACAAAACTACTAAATCAAATTATGTTTTTATTTTTATTGGCCGGGCAAGTCTGTCAGTCATGCAATTTGCGTCATTTCCGTTGTCAGGTGGCGCTGCTATGGAAAGATGCGATCAGAAAGCTGACGAATGGAAGCTGTTCCCGAGTGGTCATTTCGGTAATAGTGGCTAAAACAAACATTGCGCGATATCAACCCTCCATATACGGTCTCCTTTGGTTGGGGGCAACAAACTGCGTATGCACCGAACAAATACTTTTAAAGAAATGTCCATGCTGTAGCATTACAACGCAGACTTTCCTCGGCGTTTTCAGCTCGAGGTAAGTTGTTAAAGAAAAAAAAAGACCTGAGTGAGCGAGGTGGCGAACGAGCTTGCTCTAGCGGTAGTAACGTTAGTAGTAGCTAGCATGTACTTTGTTTAAATGGACTCCCCGTTCTGCACAATGTGTATTATTTTTTTTAGCAGACAATGGGTAAATTGAAAACCGAAAATATTAATTAACACATACATGCACATTTGTCATTGGGGTCGTTCCGATGTGTGAACGGTGTACATTGTTGTAATTCGGGCGAGCTTTGGGTTGCTTGTGCCGAATGGAATTTAGCAGATTTAGCTGACGTTATTTAGGCTACCTAACAGTTTCGCTGACGCCGAGTATCGTACATTATTTTGAAATTAACATAACCACTGTTCCCATGCACTGTATATGCGCTGTGTTTTACTAATTTGTATTCGTTTCGTTTGAGAACTTATTTTGCTACAACATTGCGTTCGGGCGTGGGGCTCGTTTGTAAACGCTCGTGGGTTGTCGGTACTATAAATGGTACCTATTTAGATTTTACTCATGTCATGACACAAGATCAGGATGACTCAATGGCTTTGGGCAAATGGTGATTGTTGGCACTCGTGTCCGTGGTAGCAGTCAAAAGGGGGTCGTGTACACTACACTTGGGGGATTGCATCCCTGCGATGCGTGCTCCTTTTCATTCGTTTCAAATGATCGCCTGATACAATGTTGCAACTGACACCCCCTTTGCAACATGCTGTCGTCGTTCCTGTCTCTAGTTATTTTTTTGGTGACCTTGTATGGCCAAGTGCATTCAAAATGTAACAATAGGCAGCCAGCTGCAAGATGGTATAGGTAACCATAAGAGCGCAGAAGTCAGTTGAGGTTTCATCCAGGTACATCATCATGCCCATTACGAGCTAGCTAGGTATATTTATCATGATGTCCGATATAGAGGGTGATTGACTTGTGCAACCTCAAGTCAAGAAATCCTTTGTTCAACATCGACCACACGTGATTTGTATGAATCATCTCCTCTGACAACATTGTGATAGCTTGGACTATTATTTGTCAATTATTTATCAGGATATAGCCTAGGTTCCCCGGTATGAACGTGTAAAAACTGATATTTGGTTCTATTAGATTTATTTAGAGACGGCTCCTTTAGCTAGTGCTTTAGCTAATTATTTTGTTTTGCAACAGAGCACGGTGTGAAATGCTTGATTCATGCTGCTATAATAGGACGTGAGTGAATCTCCAGTCATCTATGGTGGCCGTGTGTGCTCTCTCTAGCTATTTAAAGAGCGCATGTTCAGCGTGGGAGATTCTCTCTGGTGCCTTGTGTCTGATATGATTCAGTAGGCTATGTTCCTACTCTCTCTCAGTACAGTCAGCATCAGATAAAACTGCATCTTAGCATGCCATTGCGCTGAAGTTATTCTTGCCAATCATTGTGCTTTCCTCGGGTGGTTTGACCTTTTGGTTCTTGAACTATTGGTAGTTGGCTTCCATCATCAAATGCCAAACTAATCTGAAGTCATGTTGTGAGCTGCCCATTTCAGGCAAGCCTAAGGTGCATGCGTTACAGTAAGGTAATTGTTTTGTCAAATGGTTTTAGGGCAGTACAGTGCTCTTGTAGAAATGCACATCACAACCTGTCGGCTCTTATTCAGTTAATAATAGTTCTTGTTGTACAGTCATTTTAGCAGCATACCCTGTGTACCATTCCATCTTTGCAAATTGCAATGGCTAACATTTAGTTTAGCCGACTCGTGTAAATAAATGTTATGTTGATTGATAGAATATGCTGCTCTCCTACAGTTGCACATGTGACTGGGAGTCATGAAAAGCACTGTTCATAAGCCTCCCTGGGTGATTGATGACTGGTTGAGATGGTGAAAGACATGATTACGACACAGTCTGCTGTTTGGTATCTGAAAAAATCCTCATAGAAGTGAGAATTTGTGTAGGCCCACTTTGACTGCTGCAAACTGTCCTGTCCTCACCGGAGCCAAACTGTGACCCATGGTGGAACAGTTTCAAAATGGAAAGATGTCTTGTTTTCCGTGGCTTCGCTGTGTTGGCTAATGTGTGAGTATTTTGACTAGTGTTGCCAGTAATGCATTGAGTTTTTTGGGTGTGTGTCAGTTTCCAATGTCTACTCATGCAGGTAATTCAAATGAATTGTTATTGCCCTCTATGCTCCCACTTTTATCAGCCTGAATCTTCTCGCTCTGGAACATCTGTAGTCGGGTTGAACTTGTACTGGCATGTGTCCACTAAAGATCTACTGTCACCACAATCTTGACCTATCACCTTTGTGCTGTAGTTTCACTACAGGAAGTCGCACATTGTTTTCACTCTGAAACGATGCCTCCTTTTTTACACTCTAGGACATGTCAGTTTGCACTCTTATTGGTGTCATTCCTCTGACATTTTAGCGTTTTTGACAAAACCTACTCCATGATAACCCTGGGGTGACTGAACTGAGTGATTCACCCCCCCCCCCAGTTGGTTCTGAGCATTACTTTACTGTTATGGGAACCAGAGTGTGTTTTATCGCTTAGGAACTCATTTTAGACAGGCAGCAAAAAAGCAAATACCTCTCAAAGATAGAATACCGTAGGTCCTATAGAGGTATGTTACTGTAAATAGATGTCACGATGTCACACACGGGTTCCCCTGGCATGTGCCTTCAGTTCCTTATCGGAAATGGTAGGGTTGGTATTTAATTTTCTGTCATGAAAAAAGCCATGAGCCCAACCTTTTATGGGAAACTGTCTTCTGAGAGGAAGTAGTATCCTTTTACTGTCAATGGTTATAACTCACCACATAGCCTAGGCCACCGATTTAGAGAACCACAAACCAGTGCAGATTAAGTTTCAAGTTTTAATGTCACGTGCACTAGTATAGTGAAATGCCTTTCTTGCAAGCTCCAAACCAACAATGCAGTTATCAATGTAGTACTAAAAATGTCATAGAGAGAAGCTATATAGTCATTTCCGATCAGGATATATCAGTAACAGAGTAGCGGCAGCATACATGCTGAGTGCATGTGTGTGGTGTCCGTATAAATATGTATGTTGGAGAGTCCTGTGAGTGTGTGTGTAGACAGTGCAAAAATAAAAGGGTTAACCCAGTCAGTCCTCGTAGCCATTCTGTTAGCTATTTAGCAGTCTTATGGCTTGGGTATAGAAGCTGTTCAGGATCCTGTTGGTGTCAGACTTGATGCACCGGTACCACTTGCTGTGTGGAAGCAGAGAGAACAATCTATAGCTTGGGTGGCTGGAGTCTAACAATTTTCCGTGCCTTCCTTTCACACCGCCTGTGTGAAAGAGCTGCAGCAGGATTTTCAGAAAGTAATTGCAAAGGATAAAATGAAAAAGCATGTATGCGCAAAATAGCATTCAGCCTAGCCCTATTACATGTTTTGCCATCTTTAGCATTTCACCAGAATTACACCCTTGCAGGATTTTATGTTGCAGTAATCCTACTGCGTTCCGCATCGAGGCATTTGCCATTCAATGTCAGTACATGGATGTTTTGTTTGCTTGCCACATTGTGAGGATTTAAAGCTGAGGTGCCATCTCTCTCACCAGAGAAGACATCTGAATGGACCTATAATGGCTAGCCATTCACACTGTGTTAGTAAACTTGTGGGAGCGGTTTTCTAACGTGGTTGGGCGGGATTAAACCCTCCTCTCTCATACCACAAGACCGTCTGCTGCATTAGCCAAGTCAATAGAGAACTTCTGGAGAGACCCAGGTATAGTCATGCAGTTTCAGGGATGATTGAGAACTAACGTACTTTCTACTGTATGACACATTGACAATTTTGGTCAGAATCTTAGTGTTGGAATTATGCAACTCAAGATGTATTTTTTTCTAGTGGCCTGGAAGAATGTCAAGACCGTATCAGTTTGAAAGTTTTGCTTCCCTATGGTCACATTTCTGTCCCAACACCACTTAATGTGCCTACCTTGATCTGATGTTATCTGATTAGCATTTTGTCTCTGTTCTTCCTGCAGAGCTCCAGCATGTCTAAGCGGCGCTCATTGGAGAGGGGGGCCGGAGAGACCTCAAGCAGGGCCAGCAAGCTCCTCTGTCCTGGAATAGCTGGAAGCAACGCCAAGAGGGCAGGTCCCTTTGTCCTTGGTAAAGAGATGGGGTTTACGCAGGGGCAGAAAAGGGGAACGGTTGGCCTCTTACAACTTGTGCGCAGGAAACTAGGAAAGAGGTGGGGGGGTTCAGTTAGCTTGAGGCAAGAATGTGAAGAATTTTTAACATTGGGTAGATGGCTCAGAATCTATTAAGCAAAGTTGCTATTTCTTCAATCTTTTCCGAAAAATGTCAATTTAACTTTGTTAAATGTTAGCATAAGTTCTCCTGCTGTCTGCTAGATGACGTGTAAAAGAACGTTATGTTAGGGGGGGGTTGAAGTTTGCATGCCTCCTAATGGTTTGCATTAGGACACACACACTCTTTACCTTTTGGTCATGCAGCTGTTGCCACTTCTTCCTTACAGGGCCTCGTTTGGGGAACTCGCCCGTGCCAAGCATAGTGCAGTGTCTGGCCAGGAAGGATGGGACGGATGACTTCTACCAGCTAAAGGTGAGTGGACACACTCAGACTGTTTCTTTTGAATGATTTATTTTCACTGTTTGATGGAGATGAGTTAGTGTCTTCAAACAATAGCTAGTTAGCTACAGTGTCCCAATACCCTTCTGAAACTTTGACCTTCCTAAACAGACATCTTTGTTAGTGTTCAGTTATTTCTTTACGGCCCTATTTGAGTGCAGCAGCCTGCTCGTGCTTTTGGGCGGAAGACAAACTGTAGAGGCAATTTGTTTATTGGGGCAATCCAATAATCTGTTTTACACACAAGGTGTTTTAGGAGGAGGAGTGAAAAAGTGGCCTGCCTCCTGAGTGTGTTGACCGTAGTATATAAGGATGTGTTTTTGCGCTGGATAAAATGAAACCAGCATGAAAAAACATTTTGTTTATTTTAGTAAATACTTTTAATTTTTTAAAATTAAATGATAATTTTCTTAACTGCATTGTTGTTTAGCTTGTAAGTAAGGGTTTCACTGTAAGGTGGAACACCTGTTGTATTCGGCACATGTGACAAATAAAATTTGATTTGATGTGCCAAATATGCAGGCCTGTTTTGTCCCCTCTGGCTCTCAACCCCCTCTTCCTATGTTCTTTCCCAAGGCCTAGATCAGCTGCTGGGGTCAGCTGTTATGGTACATCTTTAGGCATTGTTGTGGGGTGACGACTTCATGTGGTTCATTGTTCAGGGATTTCTCCCCAGTCCCAGAGCGTCTGTGCTTGTGACCTCGGGGTCAAATTCATTAGGGGACACAGTAGTAAGATGTTTTGCAATGGGAAACCAAAAACCAAGTGTTTCTTATTGGACAAATCTAGGTAGGCCCTCCCTGTTTCAGTCAGTTTTCTTCCTTTTAGTTCCTAATGAACACGACCTTGCTGCTGCTTTCTGTTGTAGATCCTGACGCTGGAGGAGCGGGGAGACGCGACCGGGGAGACCCAGGAGGAGAGGCAGGGGAAGATGCTGCTGCACACCGAGTACTCCCTCCTCTCGCTGCTCCATAACCAGGATGGAGTGGTGCACCACCATGGCCTGTTCCAGGTAAATAGCAAGAGTTTACTTGGTGCACCACAAACGTTCAGGTACATCGCTTGGCGCTGCAGCCAATTGTAATGTCTTTCAATGTTGAGAACTTCACAGACCTGTACTGAATTACTGTGATTGTACATTATTCTTTCTGATGAGAGACTTGCATAGTTTTCTACCAACGACCCAAAGACACCCCTTCAGGGAAAAACATTCTATTCCCACCCCCTCCCTACCAACCGCACTGCACGATCCAAGTCAAGTGGAGCTTAGAGATACTTCTGTAGAGATATTGCACCTTTTTTTTTCTAGCATTCACTTTCCCAGCCATCCACTCTCACAGTGACTCAGCCCTCCCGCCCTTCCAATATCTTTATAACTTTGTTATTGTTCCATCTGTCGCCTCTCTTTCACAACCCTATTCCTTCTCGACACGCTCTTCCTAAAATAGCTACATTGAGCCGTGAGGCTGCAGCGTGATTCATTCAAGGCTTCAACAATGGTATTGATTGGTTTATTATAGTTCCGCCTCCAAGCGGACCAGTTAATAATGATTTGTCTCAGAAAGCCTTTAGAGGCCCAGCCATCTAAATCTGGACAAACCAATACCATTGGGGACGGGGACAGTGGTTCGCTCTGAGGTGAATAGAGAAGAATGACCTTTGTTTTTCATCTAAACCCCCCCCAGACTGTGTTCTAATCACATTGGAGATGGGATGGTTGTACACATCACTGAGCCCTGTCATCTCCTCCACTGTTCTCTCTCTCTCTCTCTCTCTCTCTCTCTCTCTCTCTCTCTCTCTCTCATAGCTGATTGAAGCCAGAGTGGAATTTCACTCGGCAATGGAAGAGGTGATGGCTTATGACTCATGCGATTTGGATGCCGTTCAATTGTCATGTCTTTTGTCAGAATCCATATTATTTCTTACATGCTTCTAAAGAGATGCCTCAGAGTTGTATTGTTCATGGCACACCGTAGCAAAATGTTTTGCAATAGAAAACCAACGTTTTATTGGACAACATTTTATTCTGTTTCGTGGCTTTTTGTTTTGTGCTCACTGAACACTACCCATATCAACCGATTGTAACACGCACAGATAAAGGATAGTCTCCTCTCTAATCACCCTAACCAACCCGCTCTCTTCCCTGTCCACTTTAGGACCGGGCGTACGAGATTGTGGAGGACCCGGAGGCCAACAATGGCAAGGTGCGCCGACTGAAGAAGCGGATCTGCCTGGTGCTGGACTGCCTCTGTGCGCACGACTTCAGCGACAAGACTGCGGACCTCATCAACCTGCAGCACTACGTCATCAAGGAGAAGCGGCTGAGCGAGCGCGAGGCCATCGTCATCTTCTACGACGTGGTGCGCGTGGTGGAGGCCCTGCACAAGGTGAGACCGACCAACAAAACACGTACAGCACGTTTGAGGGGATCAGTTTGAGGAAGATGAGACGCAGAATCGCTAATCATGATCACAATGCGTATGCCTAATTATTTGGAATGTGAGGGGATTTGTAGATCAGTGATTTCAACTCAGTCCGACTACAATGTAGCTGTTTTGAACGTTCCATCTGCTTCTTGACTAGGGTTCAGTCTGCTATGTACTTTGCAGATTTCCCAGATTTTTCATTATCTGATGGCCATTTGTTTTGGAAGTTTAATGATTTGTAGATCAGATTATCTGGTCAGTGCCTATTGCCTTCACAGGCTGACCTTCAAGATCAAGTAATTGGTCACTGACTTGACTGTATAGTCATCGAGAGCCAAGATGACGCATAGCTTTGACAATTTGTTTTTGAAAGATGTATTATGTAAGTGTGTTTTCTTTACGGTCTCCAACTTAAGTCTTGGGCCTGTTCAGACAAGTCAAAATGTTGTTACATTTTTGTTATGGAGCCCCTCCGATGAGTCATCATCCAAGCTAAACCGCTCCTATAGAGCAGTAACAGCATTGACTTGAGTTGCTTTTGTACCAGTGCTTCATTCAACAGCAGTCTGATAGTGACATATCTGATCCGTCTCTACCTCTTTCACCCTGCAGAAAAACATTGTGCACCGAGACCTGAAGCTTGGAAACATGGTGCTGAACAAACGGTAAGGACTCAGTCACGCTTTCATATTTGGTTCAGCCATGCAAGACGCCCCATCCAGTGTGTATCCAGTGTGCAACTGGCCTTCATCCCGAGCAGGGTCATGTCCTCACAGCCTCAAGGAAGAGCGAGATATCCCAGCCCAGTCCCCCTTCACCCCTTTCTTTCTCTTGCTCTCTACATTTTCTCCCCCCCCTCTCACGTACGAGTCAGTGACTCATTCCCTGTGGTTGGGTTTTGGAAGGCAGTGATGGGAACCTGGTGAGGAAAAAGAGGGTGCGAAGAACGTGCCCTCTTACTTTGTTCTCTCTGGAAGAGAGGGGAGGTGGAACCGCACATGGTTGGAACTCTGGCTTCGAGTGCACATCCGGTCACAGTTGTGCTGCCGGGATCTGATAGGCCCTGCAGAATGCAGCCAGCTCCTTATCCATAAAGCCCCCTTACCAACCCCCCACTTTCGGTCTTATGTTCCAAAATTTGAGGTTGTGTTTCACATTGAATAAAAGTACAGACTATGGGATTCAAAATGGTATATCATACACTGTAGTTGGAAAAATAAACGTATCCTGTTTAGGAGAAGGGCATTCAAACATTTGGCTGCGATTTCACGTGCTCTACATTAATCCTTGGAAAACGTGTATTTAGAAAAGGAATACTTTCACCGATTCATTGCCAAATTAATTCTATGTACATCTCACCAAGTTTCCTGATTAGGCAAACCATTAACAGTATTAGATTGCCTATTGTTGTAATTTAAAAAACCTTTTACATGGAACTACAGTGCTGCTTTGTTTTACACCCGTTAAGCCTTAAGAACCAACCAAGAATTCACGTCAACACGCGACTGGAAATATTTCAAGATTAAAGTACTTTAACTTCCAAGTGCTAAAGGTAGTAGCCTAAAATTAGAGAACTTAACACAAGGGCTTAGGTAAAACAGTATCTAGGCTTTTATCATGAGATTGTTTGAGTGAATTTTTTTCAAGTTATGTTATGAACAAACTGAACATATTTCTCTCTTGCTCTTTGGAGCAGGATGTGTAATTGTCTGGCCTTTTCATTGCAAAAGTCCTGATCTTCTCAAAAATGTGTTTTGCCTGGTTGTGTCCAGTCCAGAGGATGCTTGCTCATCTCTGGGAGGAAGGACATCATTGTTACGCAGCAGCGGAAACCTAGTTCCATCAGAGTGAAAGCTCCGTGGCCACAACACCAGGCTCCAGACAATTTTAAGCTGTAAAGGAGAAAGGCAGACACAAATAGATGAGGCATTAAAACCTTGCATACCAGCAATAACATTCTTTGAACCCCAAGCAATAAGCTCAAGTACAAAGAAAAAATACCTGAAGTGCTGCTTGTTCGTCTCCTTACACTGCTGAAAGACGAATTCCAGAACAATAGGTAAAAAAAACGAATTAATTCCCCTCCTGTAGCTTGTTATTGCCTGTTACTAAAATGCCCGGTACACACACAACCGGCTTCCAGCCAAACAATGGCATTGCAGACATTACAAGACAATTAGCAGTAGGCTAGATGTATATGGTATTCATCTTGCCTAAACAGACTTACCATGGTTACTCCATGGATTCTTTTTGTCTGACTGAAGTCGCCCTAAAAAACAATGCCATATTCTCTACAAGCCAGAATGTTGAATGAAATTATATTTACACTTTTACCGGTTGTATATGCTGTTGATAGGTGGTGGAGATAGTGATGTTTACCTGACTTTTTGCTGTGCCGGTAGTTTCTGTCACTTGCATGTTCAATCTCTTGACGTGATACACTATGTAAACAATAACCAAATGTAACCGGAATGTTGTCCTCTGACACGTTCCCTCACAATCAGCTGGATGTGTTTGGGGTTTGTTTCATGTGCGAATCGCCTCAGTTTAGAAAATAACAACTGGAAATACAGACGGCGTACTAAAGGTTGGGTTGATAACACTTCCCTGTGGATATTTTGCATCAAATTACCTCTGACATAGGGACAACATCGGTGGACAGCTGGTAAAGTAAGTTGAAATAAAGTCTGTTCATCATTCTGACATTTTAATGGGACTGTTCTGGAATGCTGAGACTACACGTTAGAGACTAGTAACTATTTCACTCTCAAATTCTAAACGAGGCTAGTAATTAAGCTAGTTGAACATGTGTAGATAGCTAGTTATTTAGCCATTTAATGTGTCCCTGTCACTTAACTTGGGGTTTGATTAGCTTGCTAGTCGATTAGCATTCGCATCACAGTGGCTATTTTCGGTAGCTAGCTAGTTAAACATAATAAACTGACACGCATATTATCGTCATGGCTTTGCACATCAGCAATCGACTAACTGCAGAATGCAACTGGCCATCTCAGCTAGCTAGCCGCCTATTACGCTACCTGTATGCAACTGTCTAGCTAGCTAACAATGTAAATTACTTTTTTTATACAGTTGAGACTAACTCTTGGTTTTAACTGTAAGCTCTTAACTGTTTGAATATGATTCATGACAGACATAAAAAAAAAATATATATATATCCTTCCCACTCTGTTTTAAAGCAGAATGCTTTTGCCACAGAAGAAAGAGCTGTGTCGAGACCAGCTGTATTCAGGACCACTGTTATTTAAAGCTGTAGCTACACTTTGCATGTCATTGAAAATTAGTTAATCCAAAGGAGTTTACAAATATCTGCGGTAGCAGAGAGGACGTGCCATGTGACAGGGAAGCCTCGAGTGACAATTGCTCTTTCTTGGGAATGACCCACACCCTTTATCTCAACCAATCATGGCTCGCCAATATTCTGTATTTTCTCCAGGGCGAAACCGCTTCATGATTTCAGTTTATATATATTTACAGGTTACGTACAAGTTTCTTATTAAGGAAGTTGACATTTTCAAAAAGGCATTTCTGCAACAACAAAAATGCATGGAGAAGAGAATTGATTTTTTAAATTTTTACTTTTGAATGCCTCGTGTGATCGGGGCACACATGTGCAGAGTGTGTGTGTGTGAACGGAGTGCATGCTAGTGAGGACGGTGGGGGGTTGTGCACTAGTGATCTGGGAACAAATCAAAAGTTGCATATCGAAGACACATTTCAGTTGAACCCCCTTTCCATGTCAAAATATTATTTTTGACGGTATTGTATCATTTTGACCTTCGCAATATTGTTTTCTTGCTAGTTTGCTGTACCTGCACCAAAACGGAAGCATTTTTCCTTCATAGCTAGTTCTCCTTTCTGTGAATAGGGAGACTATTTGTTTTCAGCACTTATTTCCATGGCTGATCAGAACTTGTTTACTCGTCCTCTCGCTCGTCCCTCTGTAGCAGATATATTTGGAGCATTGAATCACAATACATATCGTATCGGCACCTAAATATCGTATTGTGAGGTCCCTGTCAAATCCCAGCCTTATTGTGCACCCAGAGCCTCTCAACCCTGCTGGATGTCTTTATTTTTGTTGTTGTATGTTTTTAAAGACGCAGGTTTCTTTTTTTTTTTTTTACAGTGAATGTGTTTTTAGCTGTTATCTTGAGCCCATGAAATGTAAGAGTATGCTAGTGACTGTTTTGTAACTGATCAACAGAGTGCTCATAGTATGTCTATGTGGGCACTTGGAATGCAGTTTTGTTTGGTATGACAACTAATGGGAAAAGGGGAGGAGTTGGTATGACAGTAGGAACCAAAGTGTTGGTCAGGGTTTCCCATGGGACCCTAATTAGATTTAAATCGGTACATTCACAAAATTTAATATTCTTTATCTTTTCCTCTCTGATTTTAAGAACAAGCTGTTGTACAACCAATGCTGATCTACTCCCACTGGTACCAAGCTGTATTAGAGCAAAAGTTTGCTAGCAAGATTTGCCTTATCTCAGTGTAGTTACCTAAATTCAGCAGCTTGGTAAGACCAACAAACTTGTGTTTTGCAGAGAGCAAGTTACACAAATGAATAATAGAAAATGTGGATTTGTATATAAGTGAATAGCTACATCGTTCATGTTTGGACAAATCTGAGCTTTCTGTTCAGTCAATACATGCATAGATTGGTTGGTTGTTTAGCAACAAAATAAAGGCGTGCGCAACTATGGAGGGTGGAATAGAAGGGGTTGGCTTAGGAATGACAACATGTAAGCTATATTTCATCTGTTTATTAACATTTGCACCATGAGCAATTCTCTCAAATACATTGTTAGTTATTGGTTAGCTAGCTAGTGATGATTTTTTTTAACCATATTAGCATTAACATGAAATCAGTCAAAACACCTCCAAAACAAGACATTGTATCAATAACATGAAACAAGCCACTTCATTCCCCACATGGCCGTTTTTTATTCTTTCTAGCAATCTGGCCGTTTTTTATTCTTTCTAGCAATCTGGCCGTTTTTTATTCTTTCTAGCAATCTGGCCATCCAGAATTTCAACAACACGCTGACTTCTGCACTATGGAGGCGTGTACATCGTTTTCGTGACGTTGTCAGCTAACCCATCTATAGTGAATCTAGAACGATATGGCAGCCTCTTGCGACGTGGATGTCAATATCGCAATTTTATATTAATCGTGCATCCCTAGTGAGCACCATTCGGCAGCCGTAGTGGTGATGAAACAAACTGTTTTGTTCTGGCCGGTGGGGCTGCTGAACGGAGCAGACGAGTGGAACACTGTCCCAGCTGGAGACAAAAGGAGAGGCCTGCCAAAGGCCCTCCATAGCTCAGGGCTGACTCACCATGGACACACACATCTTTCACTCTCTCTCACACACACACACACACACACCCTGCCCTCTATTTACTTTCCCTCCCTCTGTCAGAAGCCTTTTTTTTCTCACACACTCTGCTCGTTACTCCTTTTTCTGTTTTTCATGATTCCTTTCTTCCATTCCTTGTCATTGTCTTCCTTTTTTGTCTTTCGCCTTTGCTCTACGTGTTTCACGTGTCCTCGCTGAGTGTGCATGCATACATCTCTATCCATCCAGCCCCCATACTGTATGGAGGAAGGCCTCACCCAGATTTGGGATATGCAACAAACCATTTTACACCAGACACTTGTACATGTGTGAAACAGGACAAATGTAAGCACCCCCTATTTGATCTTGGATTACTGTGCACTTTTACCACCCTGTGAAGTTCATAACTTATTTCAGCTGTTGCCTAATAAACTCCATGCTTTCCCCAGTCCTAGTGGTAGGACGACACAACATAGCCTATCATCGTGTGAATCCAAGTTTACATCGATATGATTGCTATCATATAAATATTTGTGTGTAAAAGCTGCCATTTCTCGCATAATTAATTTTAGACACAAAAAAGAACCAACCTTGTCGAACAAACAAATTGCATGCCAACATTTAATGTACCTGCATTTCCTGTTTCCATCAGGAAATGCAGTTCAGGTAATTTATCTGCTTGAAATGGATGGAATGAGGATGTTATTGCATCTTGCCAGCAAGTTGTTTTAAGTAGCTGGTGTTTTGTAGGCTAGTAATTTTTAAATTAACTGTTACCTTGCGGGTGTACTTTAGGCTTGTACGATGTTTGGTTGATTGCAAACTAGAATTTAGAGGCTGCACTTGTCAGGTCATCCCTCTCTCTCTCGCCCGTCTCTGCACAGACTGAGTTGCGAATAGTGCTTGTTTGTCAGCATGCATGCAGTCAGTCAGCTGACACTTGACGATGACATCAACATCTCTGCATATATTCCCACTGACTGTGCTGAAGATCAGTTTACACCTGTACAATCTTCTTCCCTCCACCAACTTCTCCCTGTCCTGCAAAGCTCAGTGTGCTGTATCATTGTCAGGAGTTTGCTTATGCTGGAAATAAACTTTGCAAATCAAATTTTTAAAAGGGTTTGGTTGATGGTGCCGGGTTCACAAATAAGTAAAAAAGCAACATTACAAAAATAGGAACATCTTTTAGTAGATTTTCGAAGTCCATCTGTGTTTAAACCTGGAAAGCGAAGTTCACTTTTTTATAATGTAAATCGTTTGATGGGACAAAAGTCATGCACAGGTAAATCCCCAAAATGTTTGAGAAGTCCTTGACCTCACCAAACTGTTCTGTTTTTCTGAAAATTAAATCTCAAATATGGCTTCAATTGAGGGACACTGCTGCTGAATTTATTTTTATTTGTAGTTTATTTTTTTTTGTGCAATTTGTTGAGCTTCATGTGGAGCCAGAGGATGCCATATTCAACCCCTTTCCCACCAGTCAAGTTATTTTGGGCAGGATGGGGGGAGTCACTGGGGATGTGGAGGTTTCTGGTTTCCTGTCTCCTGGGGATCACATGACCAGAAAGTGGAGACGGTGTGGTTCTTTTGGTCCCTCCAGTCCTAAGGGTCCCTCTCACGAGGCGAACACGCTATCTCATTCATGGAGAGGATACAGAGTAAGAATAGCAACCGCAGTTGTGTGATGCATGCAGGCAAAAAGAAAGGCCCCCTTCATAAAGCAGCTTTTTATCGAGAGCCCTTCAAGCGTCACCTCCTGTCATTGTGAATTCATTATAGACGGCTCATTTTCACAAATCCTTTTGAACAGCCTCAGATGGTAGACTGTAGACAGGTTTCCTCTTCAAAAATGTTTTTACAATGTGGCATTTTCTTCACAGCAATTAACCTTAGCCCAAATGTGGCCTTCTGTCTGTGTGAGCAGAATGTGAACTGAATACAGTGTGCAAGTGGGAGAGAATAGGGGAAGCTGCGTTGACCTCGGTCCTTGGAGAAACGGGATGTGGGTGAGACCGTGATCTTGAGTAGACCATGGTGCTAAATTGCAGTTGTGATTGTGTAGCCTGTGCATGCTTGCGTGTGTGGGTGGACTTAAGCCTGTGTGTGCACTTTTCCTTATGTGCTTTGCATACACATTCGTCAACCCAATGGCATGCAGGATTAGTCATCGAGATAATTATCCCAAACCACAGGTTGACTCACATGTTTGTCAGTGTAGCCTTTTTAAAATTCTCTTTCTCTCCATGTTCTGGAAAGGACAGAGATACTGTATGAAGGCCTACCATTAAACCCTGCCCCCCCCCCCACACACACACACATATACACACACAAACAATTTATCTACGATGACTCATGCAAACATCTGATAGGCCTATGATGTTTCCACAGAAACCAATATGATGTCCCTAGCAACAGTGCTTGAGCGCCAGACTGTCTGGAGTTTACCCTAGCAACGGTGCTTGAGCGTCAGACTGTCTGGCGTTATCACTGTCCTCCTGGTTTGGAGTTGTCCCTTCAACTGGTGGTGGTGGTCGTATTGTCTTGTTTCTTTTAAACTTCCTTAGGTTTCTTTTAAGATGATGCAAAAGAGTCCATAATGCTATGGTCAGAACTGTGATGGTCAAATTAAGCAGTGGGTGAACTATGCCTCCCAATTATTTCATGAAGCTCCCTTTGTCTCCCAGGCCTAACAAACACTTATTTTTTTGTGTGATGAGGCAAACTTTAACAATCAGGAAGTGAAGTGGAGTGGAGTTTCCTGGGTCATATTAGAGCAGTGGTTCCCAAACTTGTTATAGTCCTCTACCCCTTCAAACATTCAACCTCCAGCTGCGTACCCCCTCTAGCACCATGGTCAGCGCACTCTCAAATGTTTTTTGTCGTCATTGTAAGCCTGCCACACCACACACACTATACAATACATTTATTAAACATGAGTGAGTTTTTGTCACAACCCGGCTCGTGGGAAGTGACACAGAGCTCTTTATAGGACCAGGGCACAAATAATATAATTTAGCTTTTTATTTAGCCATCTTTCATATAAAACCTTATTTGTTCATCAAATTGTGAATGACTCGCCACAGGTTAATGAGAAGGGTGTGCTTGAAAGGATGCACATAACTGCAATATTGGGTTTTTGGAGAGAGTCTCAGTCTTAAATAATTTTCCACAGTCTGTGCCTGTATTTAGTTTTCATGCTAGTGAGGGCTGAGAATCCAATCCAAACTCCCAGGGCTTATTTTTTCAAATGTTTATGTGAGTGAATGTTTCGTGTTGCGAGTACTTTTGCGTATACTGTACAGTCACACTGTGGCTGATGAAGGGCACTACTCCCAATATAAGTGAACCCCAAATCAATGTAGTTCTCATATTTGCGCCTCTTTAATGGTCCAACGTCCCTGTCTGTTCGGTGGAGGAATTGATGCAGCTCGGCTAAATCAGATTAGCAACTGTCGGTGTCCATGCCAGCTGGGCTAACAACAAATGTAGAATTACTGATGCTAGCATTGGATGTGCTCATGGAAGCAGAACCACTTGTCGTCGACAGGTGTAATACTGCTTGTAGTAGCAGTACTACCATTAGAGCTGGTGGTACGTGTCTATGGACGCGGGCCTTACATTTTTAATTTTAACCATTTTATAAATTTTCGCCCAAACTGAATGAACAGCAGCTACGTTTTGACTACATAGTGGAATTCCCGCGAGAGAGTGACTGTTTAATGTGATTGGATGTTAATTATTTGACTAGACTACATGTATTTGACATTGTTATTTCGCTGAACACTAGATGGTTTTATTTTGGACAGTGAAACGAGCCTATTCAGGCTGTTTGAATGTTTAAATGGACTGTTTGAAAATGTGAAGAGAATTTTATTGTTGTTTATACCAAAACACAAAATGTGAATCTCATTTTTATTTGGCGTGCCCTTGACGGCATTGCGGGTACTTGTACACCTGTTTGGGAATACCTGCATTAGGGCATACTGTGCTGCATTTTGGTCTTTCGCTCAGTTTCATTCATCTACTGAATATGACCCTGCTGTGTGTTGGTGTGTCTGTACCCTAGAACTCATCGGATTACCATCACCAACTTCTGCCTGGGCAAGCACCTGGTGAGTGAGGACGACCTGCTGAAGGACCAGCGAGGAAGTCCAGCCTACATCAGTCCTGACGTACTGAGTGGTGAGAGGACACACACACAAACACACAGATGGCATGTGAAGGGGAAAGGAGGAGGAAGTTCTCTCTAAGTCTGTCACGAATGCTACTGACTGATGCCAAACACAATCGCATAACAGTTCAATTGAAACTTCCATATCTCCATGCTTACTTTATGTAACAAGAGGATGCAAATCATGTAGGCCTATTGATTTCCAAGGGTAATTCACATGTTATTTTTGTAATGTGGTTTGACTGATAAGCTCCTGTTATATATTTTACTGTTCTGTTGAAAATAAGGGTCAGTCTAGTTTAATCTGGGTCGAGCTGGGAATCTGCGAGTCAGTCAGGAGGCTTGCGTAATGTTTGGCAGTCCACTGTTGGTTTTTCCGGTTATTAGGCAACACCGCCTATTTTGCAAATTTGGAACATTTAGTGCAGGCTGACAGTGGCTGAAAGTATCTCAAGGCTCTTTTTTTTATTTATTTATTGACTTGATCATCTGTGTTGTTGATTTGTTTGGCTTTTTATTGCAAACATGTTACTGTGCTACATTTTGCTATTAGTTTAATTGCTTGCTGCAGAGACGGCACACAATATTCCATCACTCGGTAGTTTGTGCAGGAACGTCATGCATACACTGCAGTTCTAACCATTTGAACAGTTATTCTCAGCCCTTCGGTCTAGACACAATTGGCGGGAAATGTGTGAAAAGAGCAGATTTGTCTGGTGTTTGCTTCCCCTCTCTCCATTAAAACACAACCTAGGCATATATGAGCGGAACATTGACAAGTTGAAAACAGAACAATGAAACTGACCTAGTGAGTCACACTGATGACTCACCGAGAGGGAAACTACTCCAAAGCCCTCCCCCCTGTGTGTGTGTCAACTGCATTACCTTTATTGCCCCATGGGCGGAGGGAGGGAAGCAACTGCCGCCACCTCTTTATAACAACACGGGCCTCTGCTCTTAAAGCAGAGCACCATGCTCATTGCTCCTCCCTTACCATCACTGGCTTCTGACTCATCATGCTTTTACTGTTTCATAGGTTTAGACATAATGGCCGTATGGTATTGCCAGATGTGGTTGGGATTTTTTTGGGAAAGATAAGCCTAAACCTGCAGTTGGAGAGTGGTAGTCGCATGGTCTTCTGTTTGTGTTCCATTGGTTAATCATTCGTTACGTGGTTGATAATGAGATATTCTGGGTATTACGCATGGTTTTAGAAGAGGACAGTGGGTTGAGCAGTAACAACAGACGATGTTCGTGGTTGAATTAAGATTTGAGTGTGATTGTACTGGTTGGTGCATGCATGTACATGCACCATACTGTTACATGATATGTAAGCCTATATGCAAAACATGTTTTTAAGGAAGCGTCATTTTCTCAGTTGCAAAACGTCAAACATTAACCAGGTTTCCATACAAACTTTTTGTGAGAGCATGTGACATTGTCTGACAACAGGCCTGATGGAAATTGTCAGGAAAATGAATTAAGTGAAATGCTAGTTGAAATGCTTTTATGCTCATTAATATAATAACATATTGATAACTTGGACTCAGGCGAAGACATTGTTTGGTCCCACTGACTTCCCACAATGACTGCACGCAGAAGCATGCAGTTTATTAGGCTACAGATGAAATAAATGATTAACTTCACAGGATGGTGAAAGTGCATAATGTGCTTGCTCCTTTCCAATAAATATCAAGGGTCTTATTCTCGTGTCAATATTGTTGATGCTTGGCTGCCGTTTGACTAAAACTTGCAAAATTTTTGTTGTTCAGAACAGTAATCTCATGTAGGCTGTCGCCAATTGAAAAGAGACCGAGCTCGCGAAACATTTTAAATTAATCCAACGTCTTCCTTTGCAGGCCGGCCATACCACGGAAAGCCCAGTGACATGTGGGCCCTTGGCGTGGTGCTGTTCACCATGCTCTACGGCCAGTTCCCCTTCTACGACAGCATACCTCAGGAGCTATTCCGCAAGATCAAGGCTGCAGAGTACTCCATCCCAGAGTAGGTCAACATACAACCCCCCCCACCCACCAATGAAGTACCACATCCCATACAAAACCATACAAGCATTATTGTTCCATGCACCCCCATACAGTGTTGTGTGCTACATGTCATACGACACCTTCCATTCAGCGCCACACAGGCATTGCTCAAGGCCCTTTTTTATACTGCGTTGGTGTGAATTGGAAGACTCTACAATGATGCTTATGACAGTTGGTCTACTCAAGGACTTTGGCAGACTTCTGTAAAAGTTCTGAACTAATAGTAATGTATGCCATTTAGCAGATGCTTTTATCCAAAGTGACATTTTACATACAGTTGGTCCTGGGAAATGGAACCCACTATCCTGGCGTTGCAAACGCTACGCTATACCAACTGAGCTACAGAGGACCATGCTTTTGTTGGTTCCTCCTATGTATTATTCAACAGTTTCTCCTTCTGGTACTGAAGACCATAAATATAACCCTTCCCCCTTTATCCCTCTCTTTCTTCCTTTTCCTCCCTCTCCCCTCAGGGACGGGCGTGTGTCGGAGAACACTGTGGGTCTTATACGGAAGCTGCTGGTGCTAGACCCCCAGCAGAGGCTGACTGCTGCCGAGGTCCTGGAGTCTCTCAGCGGCATTATTGCCTCATGGTGAGTCACGGCCTCCTGGTGGACAGGGAGAGAACTGTAAATATTGGCAGTAGTGGTTTGTGGTTGAAAAAGTGCTTAACAATATACTCATCTGGTGTGAGAATATCATCTATAATGCCATCAAGATGTTTAACTTGGTGCAACATAGCATAATAGGATCACCAGTCAACCCTTGCTGTGTCGATAAACTGTCTTTTGTGTGTGTGCTTTGTAGGCAGTCGGTATCCTCTTTGACCGGTCCTCTTCAGGTTGTACCGGACATCGATGACCAGGTCAGCCACCCAGAGCATCTCCAGGAGGTGAGATCCCTGTGGTCAACAACCCCCTGACCCTCCTTCAGCCTTTAGCATTAGTGCATGGCTAATCCTCAGAACTTCAACTCACCCAAAGCCTTCTGGGGAACAGAGCCAAATGCTCCTCCTTTATTGACTGGTGCCTTGGTGTTTGTTCTCACAGTGCCACCATGAGGCAAGCACTTTCAACACATTTGAATCCAGTCTTTTTAAATCTAAAGGTGTTGTAAGAAATACAAAAGTGTGTACAAGTGTGGCTTGACAAACATTCTCAGTCATAAAGCTGTATTTTCAAATCACAATCTAATTTTATTTGTCACACGTGCCGAATACAGCAGGTGTAGACCTTACAGTGAAATGCTTACAAGCCCTAACCAACAATTCAGACATTTTTTATTATTATATAATAATAAATAAAAGTAACAAATAATTAAAAGGGCAGTTGTAAAATAACAATAGCGAGGCTATATACAGTTGGCACCGGTGCAGAGTCAATTTGCGGGGACACCGGTTAGTTGAGGTAATATGTACATGTAGGTAGAGTTAAAGTGACTACGCATAGATAATAAGAGTAGCAGCAGTGTAATAGTCTGGGTAACCATTTTATTAGATTTTCTAATAAAGAAGTCTTCTGGCTTGGGGGTAGATGTTTAGAAGCCTCTTGGACCGAGGCTTAGTGCTCCGGTACCGCTTGCCTTGCGGTAGCAGAGAGAACAGTCTATGTCTAGGGTGGCTGGAGTCTATGACAATTTAGGGCCTTCCTCTGACACCGCCTGGTATAGAGGGCCAAATTAGTTTGTTGGTGACATGGACACCAAGGAACTGGAAGTTCTCAACCTGCTCCACTACAGCCCCGTCGATGAGAATGATGGTGTAAGTTAATCAGCTCTGTTTTGACAAGGATGCTGATCTCTTGATCATTAACCAGGCTCTCTAACTTGTGTTTATTGTGTCACAGTATCTCTGTGTAACAGCAGGGTCGTGTTCAGTGGGCACCAAACAGAAGACAACTAACAAACTGGGAAGGGACTACCTGGACTTGGTAGACCTGGTCCAACCTGTTGGAATGTCTTAAGACATTTTCCATGTCCTCTAATGCAGGGGTTTTCAAACCTCTCCTCAGGGACACCCACCCATTCCATGTGTTTGAGCTATACCAGATCTAGTACACCTGATTAAACTAATCAATAACAAAATTGTAAAATGTCGGGGTCACTGAAGAGTTTTGAAAGCCACTGCCCTGATGAACACGACCCAGTGTGTAACTAACTAATAAGCATTTGTCTCTCTATCCCAGGTGAAAATGACGGAGGAGTCGTCACAGTACGAGTTTGAGAACTACATGCGCCAGCAGCTGCTGCTGGCCGAGGAGAAGAACACTATTCATGAGGCCAAGGCCAGTTTCCTTGCCAAGCGCCAGTTCAGCGCCATCCCGCCCGTGCGGCGCCTGGGCCACGATGCCACACCCGTCAGCCCTCTGGACGCAGCCATCCTGGCCCAGCGCTTCCTCCGGAAGTAGCCCCTTCACCCATCACCTTGCCCTCTGGGGGACAAGTGGGGTGGGGGACAAGGGTTGGGTCGGGAAGGTACCCTGAAACTAGTATCTATGGGAGCTTAGCCCGACCCTCCCTTGGGTAGAGGGATCCCTAGCTGTGGAGAGTTGGGTAGGTGGAGTGGGAACAGGGGGGGGGGGGACTGATCACTCACCTGACAACCTCTCATAGTTTTCACACTTCAAGTCTGGGTGTCGATGGTGTGCACAGGAATGACATGGCTGGAGAATCTGAAGATCTCAACCAAAGGCTCCCACTGAACCAACCCCTCAGCCAGCCAGCCAGCTATGGGCACATATGGACTCAGCCAGCCAGCTATGGGCACATGTGGACTCAGCCAGCCAGCTATGGGCACATGTGGACTCAGCCAGCCAGCTATGGGCACATGTGGACTCAGCCAGCCAGCTATGGGCACATGTGGACTCAGCCAGCCAGCTATGGGCACATGTGGACTCAGCCAGCCAGCTATGGGCACATGTGGACTCAGCCAGCCAGCTATGGGCACATGTGGACTCAGCCAGCCAGCTATGGGCACATGTGGACTCAGCCAGCCAGCTATGGGCACATGTGGACTCAGCCAGCCAGCTATGGGCACATGTGGACTCAGCCAGCCAGCTATGGGCACATGTGGACTCAGCCAGCCAGCTATGGGCACATGTGGACTCGTACAGGCCAGGGGGATACCAGACACGCGTGTGTGTTTGGACATGGAAAATCCCCCCCCCATACGTTTCTCTCTGCTGAGACCTGGCCATCGCCCTCCTACCTACCCCCATTTATTCTTGAAAACCCTGAGCAATACAGGGCCAGAAGAACCATGTAGCAACCTTCCTCTAATCTCCCTCTCCTCAACTCTCCAAACTAAGATCACTTGATCATGGATGTAATTCACTCTCTTTAGTTTCCTCATAACCAAAATGATCTGGACTAGTCCCGTCTCTAAGCTGAAGACTTCAAATCTACCTCTCTCAATCTTTACTTTGATTTTTTTTGTGCATTTTAAACCATGTCCACCATTCTCAGAAAACAAGGAATTGTCGGGGTAGTGTTGTCACCGTAGACAGAAAGCATTACTATGTTTTGGTGCATAATGGTTTGGAATGTGGAATATGAATAAGCTTTTCCCTTATGACTAATAAGTAGCATTTTATCCTTCTATCTATTCTACATTGAAAATGCTAACTATCAAAGGGTGGCCAAATCGACTACTTCTGTCTTTAAGTCTAGCAGATTATATTGTTTTCTTGCTTTCGCTCTCATCCCCATTTTTTTGCATTTAGGTGTCAAGTACCTGGAAGAGCTGGATGGGGCGACGTTTATTAGATGTTTTAATGTTGATCCTCTCCTGTTATTGCTCTTCTAATTGGCATCTTTGGTTAATAATCACGACGTGGACACTATAATTTTTGGGGGGTGGTGAAATCATGGCGCGTCTTAACTGATTGTTAGCCAAGGAAATGATACCTCCCCCTCGTTCACCACTGAACAACTTCCAGGTATTCAACTTCCCGTTTTATCCTGTGACATCATCATTGTGAGACAGGTATTGGGCATGAACTTGAGTGAATGGTAATGCCAGTGATTGTCATTGTGTACATAAGTGTGATTTGGGCCAGGGGTGTATTAGACTAAGCCAGAGCCTTTTCAGTGGTAGGTGCCGACTAGAGCCACGTTATTGAAGCCCAGTGAGTCAGTGCAGATCCTTAAACTAACCATCCTTCCCAATCTGTTTATCTTGCCTGCCTCAGTTGCTCGCACACACTGAGAACATACAGGTTTTTCTAAGACTGGCTGGACTGCATGTGTCCGCTATGAAAGATGGGCATCCCTCATTTTGCCCCGGTCTTAGTCGTGAATGCTCTAGTGCGTAGCCAAGTTTAAAATCAAACAAAACCGTGATGATCATAGTAGCTCTCCCTTTTAGCTGTTGTAAGTTATATTGTAGTAGCTGAGCATGAAAGACTTACTATGGTGTTGATCTTGGTAATTGAATAGTGTAATATTTCATAGAGAAACTCAACAGTGAGGTTGTCTGTCGCGTTATGCACGTTCTCAAGCCTCCCTCTGCTGGCGGTGCAGTAGTGGTGCCAAACGTCGTGATCAATCCAATCATTCTGCACAGACGCTAACGGCTGTTTCGTCTAAAGTACACTAGTGTCCTTGAAATACGATGACATCGCTAAAGTAGGAAGATATTTAGTATGAAAAATGTTTGCCATTATGTCGGCAAATTTACTTTAGACAGATGGCAATGTTGTCATTTGTTAGCAAAGTTTGTCAAAAATAGCTGCCAATGTTGCTAAGCTACTAACTCGTGAACAATATTAGTCATCTGTTCACATAAGCTTGCCCATCTTTATGGGAATTCGCATTGCTTAGACCTTCACCCTATTTGTATCCAAATTGATCAGGAGTAGAAACTCGAGAGTCAGTTTTGTCCTATTTCATTGTATATTGTCTTTTTCCTTTATTTCATGTATGTTAATTTTGTTATTTATTCACTGTCCATTTTCAGGCATCAAATCTATTTTCCATTTTTATCTTTAAGCAAGAAGTGTTCTGGTTTCATTTGTTTCTCCAAACATTCAAACTTGAGCCGACATTGCAGTTTTTTCTCTATCAGCCATGTTCATTAAAGATCTCTTTTTATATTTTCTTTTACCATTGCCACACACTCGTGGTCGATTTAAGCTACACTAATAATGAGACTGACTCTGCATAGTTCTATTTTTTACACAAATAATCGTGCATTATGATGATTTATGGTAGTGATCTGGTTATTACCCAGATCCCAGTTCTGTTTGTGCAGACTTGCCAACTCCTGTTTCCTTGACAATGACCAGCACAAACCGATCTGGGACCAGGCCAACTGTTTATCGCCCCATACCAGACTTTTGGTCAGTATGTAAGTATAATACCATCATTACAGCGACATCACCAGTAGAGCTTCCATCTAGTGGAACGATGCCAGCTCTGATCAGGGGTACATTCAGTAAGGTGATATGTTGCAGATAGGAATGTGTTGAATAGAACTGACATGATTCCAAATTCAACATGACAGGAAATCATATCTTCATCTGAACGTTTTGTAACATTGCACACTCTTGAACAGCCCCGCTTTAACACAAATTCTATATAGACATGCATTAGAGGCAATGCTAGCCACCACCTTTTGAGAAAAATAAATAAATACATGTAAATTAGATTTTGAGATGTTAGCTTTTTTCCCACCTCAATGTGAATTTCTGGGTATAAAAGCAGTATTGTAGTTGATAGTGTGTCAGTAGTTCATGAGAAAATAGTATTTTGTGAACTCCACGGCCCTTGCTGAAGTTGAAGGCAAATTTGTGATCCAGTCTTACTTGAGGGTGACCATAACCCACTATTGGATATAAATATGCAGGTTTATTAGGTAAGACCCTTGATAGTAATGTATTATCTGAAGCATTATCAAGATAGTGTTCACATTTGGCTGTTGGGCTTGTCCCATTTGTCTATGAAAGTTGTCCCCTTCATAGATGTTCTGTGGACTGAAAGCACCATACGAAGCATGATCTTGAGCTCTTTGTAAAAATGTGATTTTGCATGATTTTTATTTTTTACTTGCAAGGTGGTCCCACAATTATTATTGCCTGAAATCAACCAACCAGGAAGATTTGGGAATTTGAGTCTTATAGAAAAACCTAATGTTTTTCATAATGCATCCGATTTTTCAGTTAATGAACATTCAACTTAAGTTTTCATTTTTACTATAATTCAAAAATATGGAAAATATCTGTCAGTTTAACGATTTATTTGATTTGCTGAATATTACAACTGGAAAATAGATGGTGTATGATGTGGTGGTAAAAAATGGTTGGAAACCAGCAGGATTTGTTGTAAGCTGCTTTGTTGGATATATGAGCATCTAATACAAAAACCTGGCTAATTGTACAGAGATGGGGGAAAAAAAGTTTGTATAAAAGACATATTTTTGTACTTCATCAAATCTCTACATGCATGTTGGCAATAAACTTTGATATGGAAAAGTAAGCTATTCCTACCATTTTATTTCATGTGAAACGTTGAATGTTGACAATACTTCCTGTCATTGCCAGTGGGTGGAGTACTTTCTCAAAGAATAGAAATGCATTTGCTCTATCTATAACCAAGAACACCAGATATTGTGTAGTAATGATAACCCCAAGTGTTGAATCCTAAATCGTCAATGAAACCCTATGTATTCAGTTCACAAAATGGAAAGGAATGGTTATCTTCCTGTAGTTATTACTCTTCAGTCTGTCTCATGCCGTTTACAGAATGTGTATCGACTCCCTGCAGAGAGGTGTGTGTGTGTGAAATACTCAATTGAAACAGTGTCTTTTCTCTCTGAGGGAGTTTTGGACCATGGGCCAAGGTAGATTTGCTCCAACAGGAAGGCCCCTGCTGGTCCCCCTGCACCGCGTGTGGTTATGTGCCCCTTATCCGCTGACTCACCTCAGCCCTTTAAACACACATCCTAGCGGGGGATTAATTTCTTTACACGTCTTTGCATTTGCTAATGCACACAAGCTCCTGATCGGTCCTGTAACATGGATTCCGGTGAGATAATTTAGAGTTATGGATGGGCCTTATTTTATCTTATTTATAGTGGCGGCTGAGCTGGTCTCTGGGATAGGCCACAAGCTGTGGCCAAAGACTCCAGTGACAAAAGATTTTGACTACCTTATGTCCCCATGAGATGAAAAGGACTAAAGTAAATTATTGTTACACTGATTGGATAGCTTACGTCTTTCAGTTCCTGTATGTACAAGAACTCCGCCATGAGGCTGCTTTTCTTTCAACTTGCTCTGATGACGTCCGAGGGATTTGAAACGGAGGTCACCTAAGCTCCTGCCAAACCTCGCATCACTCCGTGACCTAGCAGTCTCTCAGCAACGGCACAATGTATGTGTGGACGGACGAGGGGTTTGACACGCTACAGAGCCTTGCCCATCCCTCAGAGACCCCTAAAACTAGAGTATGTCATGGTTGGCTGGGCCTTGGCCACTGGAGGCTTGGCTGTACCCCACCCTTTTTTCCTTAGCTGGGGGAGAAGGGGGGGTCTCCACGAGGGTCGGCTCAATATCTCCGAGCTGCCAACCATATTAATAGAATTACTAGAATGTACGTCCCCGTTCAAGCGGACATTCTGAGGGTGCAGCCATATTTGTTGTATGAAGATCTTTTATCCCTCCATTCTAGTAAGTAATTTATGTTTCACTATGCAGATGCGTTTCAATTGAAGTGTGTGCGTTTCAGCTGTCGATCCTGTTGGGCTGATGCATTCTCTGGCAGGCTCCCGAACAAAAGGCATTACGCTTTGGCTTCGCCATTGTCATGTCCTGATTTAGCTCATAGGGGTTTGGCTTTCATGCCACTCCAACGTCAACAAAGATGATCTCATTTTGCGGAGTCTTAAAGATGCCACAACTGATCATGTTGAAGTCTATTGTAAACACTTCAGTGTCCAAGGTTGGAAATCAACAGTCGGGTAGTTTAGATTAGAATGATTGACTTAACTGACTACAGGGTCCTATTGATTAGGGCAAACCGTTGAAAACGAAAACAAGCGTTTCTTATTGGACAGATTCAGGTAGTCCCAACCTGTTTCAGGACATTTTATTCCGTTTACATCCCAGTTTTGATGTGTCCTGTGTGTCACCCACTCATCTTATCGTCAGTGTTTTGATGACTTTCCTCTGAGCATCTACTTTGTGTTGCGGAGGTTCTGTTGCTGCTCGAGGCATCTCTTCTTCGTTCAGGATGTGCATAAGGTTTCCATGTGAGCGGCCAGGGAAAACACTTGGAGAAAAGATTCCTGCCCTTAATTTGTTCAAACAACTATCCCTCTAGTTTCATATATTTCTGTCATTTTTTGTTGCCTCACTCTAGTAAATACAGGACATAAACCCAAAGATCTAAGACTGGATTAAGACGCAATAAACTGAAGCATTCATTGTCCACAGGGGAGTTTAGTTGTACAGTCACTGCGGTGACTGAGTGACTATGTGCGAATGAGTTTTTATTTGTTTAGTGATGGTTTATAGCCACAGAATGACATCTTCCTGTTGATTTAATCAGACCTAGATGGATGGACACAGATCAAGTCATCATTGCTGAAGTTGATACCACTAATGGTGTTCTGAATTCCACATTAAATAGGACCTATAAATCCAGCTGGGTCTCTCATCCAAACCACAATGGCTTATTTCTGTCCCCACATTAAAGGGGACAGACAAATCCAACAATGGTTACTGACTTTCGACACATTTGTAAAGCTGGTGCCAGCTAAAATAAATACTTTGTGGCATTGGAGTCAGTTATGGGATGTAGAAATGGGGAGTGTCCAATCGAAATGAATGAAGACAACTGCATAGTCCAGTGTTCACCACAAATCACTGCTCTCAGTGAAATACTTGTTCTGCACAAGACAAGTAAACATGACATGTAAGTGTTTTTTTTTTTTTTAATTGCCTGGTTCCCCAAACTCCTTGCTCCGATCACACCACGCTAGTTCCTTCTCCGCAATGAGTCTGGATCTGAGTACCTCCCCACCGATTTCTAGAACGCAAACAGAACATTCTAACTATTCTGATTGATCCATGTAATGAATGGGTTCGGCAAGAGCCAAAAAATACGTGGGTAAAGCAGTGTTTTGAAAATTCAACATTTTGGCTTTGATACTTTGATTGGTTAGAGATGATCCAATCGCTGATGACTTTGTTTTGTACAACACCCCTCATTTTGATGTCACCACAAACGACTTCAACAATGACAGTCTCCGAATGAAGTGCAGAGGAAGAATTCAGTTTGAGTTGTCAGGCAATGGTTTTGAAGGTGAATTCCTAGGATTTTACATGGTCTGTATCCAGAGTGAGTTTTACCTATTCCACCCCTGATTACAACAGACTGTCTCAATAACTGTGTAATTGACGTAATGTGATACAACAACGTTTTAAATAGGAGAATGTCCAGAGAATATCGAGTGTAATCAATCCAAATTTCCGATCTGTTTTAGCCGCTCATGTCCAATCACAGGCTGATCTTCTCTTCCTGACACATGAGTCCAGCATCATCCCCACCACCCACCTGACTGAGACCAGGGTTGTGATTACGGGCACGAAATGAAGGAAAATGGTCCGAAGCGGAGTGATGGGGCAAGGTACTGTTTGAACATGCTCGTTTTCCGTTGCAGCGTTTTGTTATTGTGTGCCCTCATGAACTCTAGGGATTTTAGAGGCAATTTTTACTAAACCTACACATGGTGTACCTGCAACATAACCACTAAGTCATCATCATCTGAAACACATCAGTAACGGCCTCTTCCCATGACAGATGATAGCTTTCAGCTGCTCCCTCCTGCGCTCTCGCTCTCTCTCTTTCCCTTTGTATTTTTCTGTCTGTTTCTCGCTCAATCTTTTGCTCTCTCGCACTGCAGTGTAGCTATTGCAGCGGCCCTGTATTTGGCCAACTCGGCACTTGTTCTTGTCTGTTTAGAGTGGGCATTAATGATTCTTTCTCATCCCGTTTTGTGCAGCACAGGCACACAGTGTTCGTGTTTGACATGTTGCAGGGCAATGGGGGATGGATGTCCTTTCCTTTCATATTTCTCTCTGGACTCCACTCTGCTCCACGTGGAGAAATGTACTTCTTACATAACTCTCTGGGGTGAGAGATGAGCCAACTGAACTGGGCCGCTCTAGGAATTAGGATAAACAACATGTTTGATTCTTCAAAGAATGGCGCACCGGAGTCTGGTCACTGTGCTAGAGAGGATTGGAATTTGGGCAATAAAGAGACATGTTTTATTTAGTCCTCTGAAGGGGTGAAGATTTTTCGTAACTCGTGCATTCTACCGGTCACTCCTCTGTACCATAGAGATTCATAGATGTCAATTCACTTGTCGATTTCTGCATACAGCAATGTTAGGTATCTTAATACGTGCCACTTAGTGAGTGCATACGTTTTTAGTATGTCTATGTGATCCCTGTGGGAATTGAACCCTTGACATTGCTAGTGCCACCAACTGAGTCACACAAGACGATCCCATCCATTTAGCATGTGTGGTATGCATGGTTTCTCTTCCTTCTTTGCCTGGGATATCTAAAATGGCGTGTGAGCGTATCTGTCATTGTCAAACTGCCCGCTAACTGTGAACATCTGCCAGGGGGGGAGGAGAAGAGGGAACTTTTCAATGGGAGTCCTTGTCCGCGCTGTCAACGCAGGATACCGGCCCACCACAAGCTGAACAAGGAGGTGTGTGTGGCTGTGTGTGCGCACGCTCTGGCTGCCTGCCCGTGTGTGCAAATGAGTGTTTGTGTCTCTGTGCGAACATGCAAGCATGTGTGCACAAAACACGTACAAGAGTATGCATGTTTGAGTTTCTATACATGTATAGGGACACTGTGCATGTTCATGTGTACATTTGTGGAGTGGTGTTTTGTTGGTGTTTGCACTTTTACCAATAGTATGTCTTAGGACTGGTGAAGTTAATCATACAGGTGTGGGCATGCTAAAGTTTACCTGCAGTTCAGAAATGTATTTAACTGCATAGGTTATTGCTCGATGTTCGCTGATGAAGTTGCTGCTTGGCGTCACCCAGCAAGAGAGTTTGTCACAGTAACATTGGACCGTTGCTGCAACAGACATTTTTAAAAGGAACCTTTTTAATATCCACAACTGTACTACATAACGTTGGTGTCTTGTCTCACTTTTGCTCCTCCTACCATACTGGGGTTGGGTTTATTGGGGCACACCGTAGCAAAACGCTACGCAACGGGAAACGATAACAAGTGTTTCTTATTAGACAAGTTCAGGTAGTGCCCTCCCTGTTTGGGTCTGTTTTATCCCATTTGGTGCCTACTGAATATGACCCAGTTCTGTTTCACTTCAGGAATGTCTATCCTTGCCCTTACAGGAAGCCAGTGCGATGGTTCCCAACTGTAATGTATGAAGCCTCACAAATGCAAAGCACCATTCAAATCTACTTTTCTTATTACAAACACATGTTCATGGATAGTTACATGTACCCACTCACATATTTAACACTATGCTGAATTCAAACTGAGGCACATTTTGTGATGACTTGAATATGTATTGGTTGAAAATAACTTTGCTTGAGTTTTCATTTGGAATGAGACACCCAAGCCGATAGAAAGTGAACTAAATTAATCGAGTCTGACATTAAAAAGTGTTTTGAACAAATGGGCCGTTGATGTTTTCCAAATACCAAATGTTGAAATAGGATGGTATCACATCCAAACTTTGTCGGTTTGAAAATAATTTTTTTGGGTGCCAAAAAAAGACTAGCGGTCTCGCTGGATGATAGACCCAAGTGCAGCCCAACTTAATGGATATAGACACACACACACACTGTTACGAATCCCTTTTGGCCCGACGGTCTAGGGGGGATGGTAATGAGACCCGTAACATAACTCATGCAAATTATTATTGTGACAAAGTAAAAGTGTGAACGAAATAACCACGACAACAGAAATCTACCGTCAAACTCTAGGTTTATTTATAAACACACGGTAATGGGGGAGCAGGAAAAGGGGCTGAGCTGGACCCAAGAAAAGAAACAATAAGTATACAAAAACACACCCCTAAGCTAGACTAGCCTACTTTAACAACAGCTAACTAACTAACCAAAAATACAGTGGGTGGTCCGCCCAGTTCTAACTAGTGTATTTAACAAAGTTCACCTACGGGTAGTGTATGCCCATGGGCGACTTGTCTTGGTTTCCCCCTTTTCCCACCAGCAACAAACAAATACCATAACCAAAAATAATACTCACAGGTGATGACAAAGTGCTATGAAGTGCTTTAAAAAAAAGAGAGGTTAAGACACAAAGCGAGAGTGAAACACAGAGACCTACAGACATGGCATTACAGAGAGATTGAGCTGAGCTAAAACAAACAAATGATGGGGTTTTTAAACCATGGGGAAGGAACTGTGATAGGTCAGGAAATAGGAGGTGTGTCTTCTGATTGATGATTGATTGTTGACTGATTGGGGAGTGATGGTTTTCACCTGTGAGGGGAGAAGGAGAGAAAAGAAACACACACAGGATAACTGTATCCGTAACACACACACACACGCCCTCACCTATCCCACAGAGGTCGAGCTACAACCAAATGTGGGGAATGTCTTGGGAAGGCCTCAGAACACTCAGTGATTACGACTCTAACAGCTGGCCCCATTCACACCGTCAGCACACCACACACACACGCACTGCTCCCAGGGAATGGTTCCAGCCAGGAGCATTGGGAATGCTGCGGGAAAGAAACTCTGCTGTCTTTCTTTCCACACTTTCCCTTCCTAATGATGTGTAGAAGCATACTCCCTCAACCTCTCACTTCTTTCTCACAAATTAGATGACACGGACAATTCAATTACTGTACATTCACCTCGTTCGCCAGTGAAATATGTGATGTTTTCATGATGTTGCCGAGCTTCAACATTTTGAATGATGACGTCAATGGTTGCCTACGCTTGGTCCAGTCTTGTTTTTGTGATGGCTGTACATTGCGTGACGTGAATGGTACTGGGCTTGTTCAACAGACAGCCTGAAACAATTGACTGCTAAAACAGATTTAACACCTTTTTATTTAGTTATTTTATGCAAGTGCTCTCTTTGTCTTGGGGCTCATACTTTTCACTTTCATACTCTGTCATGGAACAGTTCTATTCACATGAACCTAATTTACTGGCACCAAATTTAAGGAAAGCTGATATGGGTCTGTTGAATAGATTGAGCACTTTGAGGTGCATGCGGCTCACACTGTAGCTTAGCCTACCGTGTTACCTTCTCACCTTGGGTGACTGTAAGAAACAAAAGGGGAATGGCGACCATATCACAAGTGATTTTCTTTTAAGTATATACGTTGCTTTATTACTTTCACTGGGATGAACATGTATCATTAGCAGCAGAACTGAAGGTGCATGGATTTTCCAACCGTGCCGCTGAGGCTTTCCAGGGCTATGGATGATGGAGTCAGTACAAACAACCAGGGGTGGAATTGGAAGGACAGAGTTATACGATATATAAAAAGTGTTTTTCCTAGGATGTTGCATTGGGAGATTCATGGAGTGATTCCAACCCCCCCTAATTCCACTCCTGCTCTTAAACCAACCTCCTTTTCTTCCCCTCTGTCTAGTGATGGGAAATAGCCCTTGTACTTCCTCTGTCTCAATCTGCCCCTTCAAAAGGAGGCTTTGGTGTGGGTGGGAGGTGGTAGGAGCACATCTCCCTGTAACATGCAGTAAATAGTCTCTAATTAAAGCCCCCAAACTTCAGAGCCCAGCTTATTCTGTTAAAGCCCATCACTGCAGCTCTCATCAAAGAACAGGATGAGCTTGGCACAGGACTGTGTATGTGAGTTAGTGTGTGTGGCCAGCTGGCTGCGTATGTGTATGGTTTTGGGAGGTACATTTTACTGCAACTCAGTTGGCTTACATAATGTGACTATTAATAAGTTACATATTTACCATACATCAACCTACAGTGGTTCCTCCTTTGAAAGTTGCAAGCTCATGCCGTGGGACTTAAAGGTCATTTGTGGTTTAGTACGGTACCCTGCGTCACCACTTCATTGCTCCAGACCAGCACAAGGGGGGAGTTAGAGCACTGATTATGTTTCTGAGTCCTACTGTGTCTCTAACTGACAATGAATGGGCGACATAAACCTAAATAGAAACTGATAATTGTACACGACTTCAGTATTACTTACTAAAACTGTTGTTACAGTACGGTTTTTCTTATTTTATTTTATGATTATTTTGCTCTTACTGTAGTACTGTAGGCCTCTCCCGACCAGTGTTGTTGTACAGTGCCTGAGTGGTGCAATGGTCTGAGACACCACCAGCTGTGTTGCTACAGATCCTGGTTCAATACCCGTGCTGGCCTCACCTGGGAGACACATGAGATGACTGTAGGTTTTTGATATTTCTCCCTCTAAAAACATAAATAAATCATTCTAAATAACAAACTGGATTTATTTACAAATTAGTAACGATGTCTTACCCCATGTTCAATAATGGCCTTTTTCTCGCTCATTTTACATTATTTGAAAACGAAATCTCCAAAATATTTCAAGGGGATTGCACTAATAATGGAGCTGATTCGGGAAACGTTCCCGCTGTTCTGTTCTTAGTGCCAGTCTGCACTTTGAAACTAAAACAATGTAACTAATAATGGCATCTTTATGCTTTCATAAAAAAAAAAATGATACAAATTCTCTTTCAAAATGCTGATGTTTATTTAGTTATGGATCTCTAAATAATTACTATGGGAATAAATATCACTAAATTACAGAAATATCCTCTATTTAATTATTGGCGGAGAGTCACGTCATATTTTTCGATATACTATAGGCCTACCGTAGTCAACATGAGTCTCTCTAGTGTTGAGTAATGTGCTGTTAAAAGTGGTGTAGGTCATATTTATTTAAAGAGCATATTGAAGTTAGAAGCAATAGCCGACAACTATTTTAGCACCGTTTTGCCCTGCTCTGAAACAAGCATGGGGACTGGTCTTGATAAATCAATGAGATTTTTTATTTTAATTTCATCTCCGTTTGGGTATTGGTTAGACTAGAATAAAACAATTAGGTTGTAGAAATACTATGCTCTTAGTGTAACCTTTATTTAACTAGGCAAGTCAGTTAAGAGCTAATTCTTATTTTCAAGGACAGCCTACTCCTTACGCCCATCAGGGAATTGAACCCGTGCGTGCCCGCATTCTCTAGTACAGCCATTATTGAGGGTACTTGAGGTCACCGAGAAAGTCTGGACATGGCCTGCTCTCCCTTATGTAAGGAATTCTACACTTTCCCATGTTTACTACAGTATGTATTGTAGGCTATGTTTACTTGTCAGACTGCACAGTAGCCTAATAAACAAATGCAGGTGGCATATCTCTTCTAAATGCTGTATTATCCAAATATAAAAGCATATACAGTACACTACTGCATTTCTTCATCAGCATCTTTATGCTTTCGTTAATAAAATAAGGATAAAAATACTCTTTCAAAATGCAGATGTTGATTTAGTTATGGATCCATAATGAATTACTATGGGAATAACTATCACTGAATTACAGAAATATTGGAACAAAGTTTTTCTAATGAAGGCAAACAAATAGTTGCTTACTGGAAAGTACTCTTTCAAACACAGATCACACTGTACAGCATCATCATGGCTATTAGCAGGGCTATATTTTGGCCTTTATTCAGATTACAATCGCTCACTGTCGTTTAAAGAAAATTAAATTTAAAAAATATTATGCAGTATATAGCCTTCCCGCTGTGGGTGTCTATTTCAGCACCGTTTCGTGCTGCTCTCAGACAAGCATGAAGAAACTCAAATGTTCAATAATATTCTTAAGATTACAGTTGAAGTCGGAAGTTTACATACACCTTAGCCCAATACATTTAAACTCAGTTTTTCACAATTCCTGACATTTAATCCTAGGTAAAAGTCCCTGTCTTGTGTCAGTTAGGATCACTACTTCATTTTAACAATGTGAAATGTCAGAATAGGAGTAGAGTGATTTATTTCAACTTTTATTTCTTTCATTACGTTCCCAGTGGGTCAGAAGTTTACATACACTCAATTACTATTTGGTAGCATTGCCTTTAAATTGTTTAACTTGGATCAAATGTTTTGGGTAGCCTTCCACAAGCTTTCCACAATAAGTTGGGTGAATTTTGGCCCATTCTTCCTGACAGCTGGTATAACTGAGTCAGGTTTGTAGGCCTCCTTGCTCACACACGCTTTTTCATTTGGAAGACCCATTTGCGACCAAGCTTTAACTTCCTGACTGATGTTTTGAGATGTTGCCTAAATTATGTGGATATATTGTCCTTCCTCATGTTGCCATCTATATTGTGAAGTGCACCAGTCCCTCCTGCAGCAAAGCACCCCCACAACATGATGCTGCCACCCCCGTGCATAACGGTTGTGATGTTTTTCGGATTGCAAGCCTCACCCTTTTTCCTCCAAACATAACGATGGTCATTATGGCCAAACAATTATATTTTTGTTTAATCAGACTAGAGGACATTTCTACAAAAATTACCATCTTTGTCCCCATGTGCAGTTGCAAACCGTAGTCTGGCTTTTTTATGGCGGTTTTGTAGCAGCGGCTTCTTCCTCGCTGAGCGTCCTTTCAGGTTGTGTCGATATAGGACTTGTTTTACTGTGGATATAGATACTTCTGTACCTGTTTCCTCCAGCATCTTCACAAGGTCCTTGCTGTTGTTCTGGGATTGATTTGCACTTTTTGCACCAAAGTATGTTCATTTCTAGGAGGCAGGAATGCGTCTCCTTCCTGAGCGGTATGACGGCTGCGTGGTTTCATGGTATTTATACTTGCGTACTATTGTTTGTACAGATGAACATGGTACCTTCAGGCGTTTGGAAATTTCTCCCAAAGAAGAACCAGGTTTACACTTTTGTTTCTGGGGTCTTGGCTGATTTCTTTTGATTTTCCCATGATGTCAAGCAAAGAGGCACTGAGTTTGAAGGTAGGCCTTGAAATACATCCACAGGTACACCTCCAATTGACTCAAATGATGTCAATTAGCCTATCAGAAGCTCTAAAGCCATGACATTTTCTGGAATTATCCATGCTGTTTAAAGGCACAGTCAACTTAGTGCATGTAAACTTCTGACCCACTGGAATTGTGATAAGTGAAATAATCTGCCTGTAACCAATTGTTGGAAAAATGACTTGTCAAGCACAAAGTAGATGTCCTAACCTTCTTGCCAAAACTATAGTTTGTTAACAATACATTTGTGGAGTGGTTTAAAAACGAGTTTTAATAACTCCAACCGATGTATATGTAAACTTCCTATTTCAACTGTATGTGTTTACTGAATATAAGCAAGTGATGTCTGCTAAATAATCAAGTTAGGTTTCTCCAGAAATAAATCATTCTAATAACAAACTTGCTTTATTTACGAATTAGGGCGAAAGTCTCACGCCATGTTCAAGAATTGCCTTTTTCTCACTCACTCCAGGTTAAATGAAAACGAAATCTCCAAAATATGTTACTTTTTAAACAAAGCATTGTTTAATTTATTTATTTTGAGGAGAGAACCAGGGGAGTGAGGGAAGAACAACCAATGGAGCTCTGTGGCTGGAATAACTACTATCCAGACAGTGTTGTGGGGGTCACCTGGTGCAGTATACGGTCTGTTATGAGGTCAAGCCGTCACTGTCAATCATTTTAAAGATTTGGCTGAGGAGAAGGGGCTCGGTCTGGGCGAAATCATTACAACCCAGCTACCACAGTGGATCTGGGCCGATTCTGGCTGATAGTCAGACTCGGCCAAAGTCATGTGGCCCGAGGCTGGGCCGCCTTCGGCAGTATTACTTATGGCTAGGATGCGGGGATTGAGCTTGGGCCGATTCCGGTGAGCGTTTCTGGCCCAAATATATTACTTGGGGCTCGGGCCGATTGAGGCTACTCTCTGGCAGATGATTACACAGGCTGCTTTATATAATTCATATTTCATTATTTGTTTTTCCATAGTTTGTCATTTTCTGTGATCAAAAAATACAATTAACATTTAATTTAAATTATTTAAGGGTGGTGTAGTATTTTTGTATTTTGATACTTTGTGCAAGGCAATTGATAAGCATTAAAAACTTTGGATGGAGCCTCCTGAGTGGTGCAGCGGTCTAAGACACTGCATCGTAGTGCAAACTGTGTTGCTACAGATGCTGGTTTGAGACACGTGCCGGCCGCGACCGGGAGACCCATGAGGCGATGCACAATTGTTAGGGGAAGGTTTGGCCGCCCGGGATGTCCTTGTCTCATCGCGCTGTAGCGACTCCTGTGGCGAGCCAGGCGCATGCACGCTGACACGGTCACCAGGTGTACGGTGTTTCCTCTGACACAAAATGTTTTCTTTGTGGATGGGTAGAATTTGTATGTATAACATGTATAGTAGTAATATTTAAAATGACTTATTTCGGCTAATTTTGTCTACATTTATTTACATTTGCATGTGGCCGCTTCTGGGGAGATTCTGGTAAGATGCCGGCAAAGTCTGAAGAATTCCGGTAGACGGAAATGGCCCGATGTACTTCGGCCGTTTCTGGGCAGTCATTCATTTTGATTCCGGGCCGAGTCCAACACCCGATTCCGTGTCGACTCAATCAGTTCATGCCCCCCGGAAGAGGGGCGCTTCTGGGCCGATTACTCATTGCTAGCTGGGATGCCTCCTCGACAGTGTCATCACCTCTCTAGCCAAAGTAAAGAAGTGTGTTTATGGGTTCATTCCAGGCGTGTGTAAAAGATGGTGTCTCTGTAGTGTAAAATATGTGCTGTCTTACTTTGCTGAACTGAATGGCACGATACCATTTATATTCTATATATCATAGCTTTCCACATAACCTAGGGTCTAACTATGGAAACATATATGAAATCTTTCAAATACAATCCCAAATAGTTTTAATTTAGATAATTAATTTGTAAATGTTCAGTCTATATCCAATGAGGAGTTGCAAAGTGATCCAACTTCCTGATAGCAGTATATCGCAGTATATTACAGTACATGGGTGGTGTGCCACGGACCTTTGTCAGATTTGGAAAATAAAAACCTTGGAGTTTGATTTAGACATTCTAAGAGCAGTAGAGTTTTATTTTACATTTTGAGTTTTTTTTTTAGGCTGTCGCTTTTGAATTCCTGACAGTCTATAATTTGTTTGCGTTTGGAAGACGTGGTGGAAAGGTCATAACTTTATATTTTCTCTGGGTGGTGACGCAGTCTCAGACTGTTCCATGTTAAGAAACACTGAAATAACAAGGAGAAATGAACTGTTTCTGTCAAAAGCCCAGAATATTAGGCCAATAACATATCTTCCTGCGTTAATTGAATTCAGCTACCAAAGAGGGTATTTCAGCTTCAGCAAACATGAAACCCGATGGGTTTTTTCTCTGTTTGATTTGAATGTGATTGAACTGAATTAAAACCCTAATCAGACCTTTGCTCAACCAAAGAATGGTGTAAGCCGAGCCATGTACGCAAAACGATTTAGTTAACACATTCCCTGAAGAAATGAAAGTACAGGGCTCAGGACAGACTGAAGTTCTGCACATGAAAGAAAGTCAAACCTAGGATTTGAGGCGCTTCACATCTCTCCAAACGGTAATAAAATAAGCCTGTACGCCTGGGCAGTATATCTATCTTCCGTCTGTGGAAATGCTTTGGATATCTTGGCACTGGGGCGAGATTGTATTTTTTGCTGTAGTGCTTTTGTTGAAAAAATGAGAACCCCATTGTAAAATGGAGCTTTAAAGGCAGAGCAGGGTGCTTCTGTTATTTATTAGGCTCCTCCACCAATCACCCTCCATCATCCACATGGTCACCTCTGTCCTCCATCACTGAGGTGTGTGTGTGTGTGCTCATTACGTGAAGTTACGTAGATACCCTCATTCAAAACACCTGGTCCATCCACACCAGCTGATAAACATTGCAGCACAGTAGGCCTGCACACAATGGACGATGTGGAAGGCTCTGCAGGAGAGAGGGGGGAGGAGAACGAGGCACTGTGGTTTACTGCAAGACCTTCAATTCTCTATCAGGCACATACAAGAGGGTGGAGCATACCTATGAATGGACTGTGTGTGTGTGTGCCGGTCTTCATATGTGTTTCTTCGTGTGTGTGTGTGTCTTCATACGCCTGTGTGTGTGTGTGTGTGTGTGCGTTCGTGCACATCCATCCCTGATGATTTTCAGGTTGTTTACAGTGGACCCTGCCAGAGCAGGTGTCAGCTGTGTTTATGCTCTGGCATAAAACTCAGGCAAACCCACCTGGGGAGGAAAGACTTGAAGCTTTACTTATTGCCCCAACAAACAAGCTTTTAGTTTCCAGGGAGTTATTTGTGAGGCCATTTTGTTTTTGTCTGTGTCCTGGAGTGAACTCACCATGTCCCCATTTCCAGGCTACGCGTCTGACCGTACATACGTTTTATTTTTGGTTAGAGATAGAACAACAATGATTTCAATGTGACAAACCCTTTGAGACACAGTGTTACTGTTTTGAATGGTTTGAAAACTGAGAACTGAGAGTTTTGTCTGACAACTTCTAAATATGGATGCTGTAGAACTCATTTCCACAGAACATATTGGGGGTTTGTCTGAAAATCTAATTTGTTTAAATTCTAGGCCAAATAATTTTAGGATGAGCAAAGCTTAGTTTAAATTAAGGAGACACGGGACCGACAGTCCCAGACTATCGGGAATGACAGTGCCAGATCTGACCTGGCAACTGGAGGGCTGCTAGGCTTAGATCCTGACATTGTTTTCCTGAAAAAATATATAAATAATAATGTAATAAAACTATTTTTTGGGGGTGCGGTCTCAATTGACTGTTGAGAATGAGAATAGTAGAATACACAAGGTGCAATTTAAAAATGTGGATGTGCATCAGCAGTTTCTCTTGTTATTGTCAGTCACTGACAAGTTTTAATATTTTTAAAAATCTGCACATTTTCCCACCAGAGATGTTTCCATCTAATTGACTTGTTGAGGATAAAAGGATGTGCATGATGACATTATGCACATAATGACTTTTGCAGGTTAAATTCCCATTTACCCAATAAAAAATACAATTGAAATGGGTTTCCATTGCATTTTCAACTCTGCTAATGGTTTTGTCAACAAATATTTTTTGTTATATTTTTGGTCTTGGTACATGCACTCCAGCGAACAGCTCACAGATAGTGTGTGTAGGTTTTCCTACATGATGAGATTATTTTTTATTTGTCAAAAGGAATCCAAGCATTGATCATAATGTCACCAGAATAAGAATTTAAGATCCTCAGTATTTATTGGAAAGGAGCATCAAGTTCATTAGATGAACTTTAATAATTGATTTAATCTGTAGCCTAATATGCTTTCCCGAGTCGTCGTGGGAGGACAACACAACGATTGAATCCAAAGTTTACTTCGATACGATGATTATTATATCAATATTTGCTCATAAAGGTTTTTTTAAGCCATCATTTCTTGCATAATTAAGTTGACGGCTATCTGAACTTGTAGTTATCCTGGTCGAATTACCGACCAGGGGGACCCCAATGATCTTGTCAGTCACTCGCACTCAGATATCATATTAAAAACTGCAAAAACGTATCTCAACCCTATGGCAAAATTTGTAGAAGTGCATGAAATTTGCTATAAAATTGCTAAATCTTCTCTCCGCCCCATGGCAAAATGTATAGAATTGCAGCAAAATTACGTTAGAACTGCAACAAAGTTTTGCTCAGGGCCCCCAAAAGGCTACAGACTGCTCAACTCTGACTGCATGTGTGGGAATGGATGTGGGTACGAAGACCCGCAAGCCACTGGGCCCCTGATGATTAGTTTTGATTTTTTTGTGGTCCCCACCCTCATAAAAAAATCGACCATTAGCTGGCCAGGGAATGATCCCCATCTTTACTGATCTCAGACATGTGAAATAAAAGCCACTGTGACCAGTGACCTGTCTGTAATACTCTGAATAATTTTTAAAAATGTTCATAATAATATAATCATGTCATTGAGTGTCCAAGCTGTAGGCTGGCCTTTAAATCAAGAATCAAGATTCCATAGACGAATGTAATCCGGGAGTGATGTTTGGTTTGGACTCTGGTTTTCCGCTTCGAGTCACCGTACTACGATACATTCTTAACCTCCCAAGCATTAATCCTGGACTAACTCTCAAATCACATCTTGGCATTTCCACCCAATTTTCCATTTAATGGTTTAGTCCAACTTAAAGGACCAGTGCAGCCGTTTTTATCTCATTATCAACAAATGTCTGGGGAACAATTAAATACCTTACTGTGATTGTTTTCAATTCAAATGTTAAAAAATTTCGTAGCAAAGAGCAATTTCTCAAGGAAGAGTTTTGCTAGGACTGTCTGAGTGGGGAGGGGAAAACTGAGAATTAGTTGTTGTTGGCAGAGCCGTTTGGAACTCTTTCTTGTTGGTCTATTAACTAATTTACTTAATGGTGATGTCACCATGTAAGGCCGAAACTCCATTCCAGCAAAACAGACTGACATTTCAGGCTTTTCAAACAGCTCTTACATTAAAATGGCATTATCATAATTTCCACAATGTCACGGTATTATTACATCCTCATTGTGTGGAAATGTATATAAAACACAGGAAATCACATTTTTGACTGCACTGGGCCTTTAATGATCTATATCCAATATAAATATCACCCTATAGCACCCTCGAGAAATATGGTGTTTAAGTGATGGGGACATATGGACTTGTGCTATCGTTACAAACGATTCAAAGTCAATAAGTGTTTCCTTTGACCTGCCTTGGATGGCAGATGGAAGGGGTTTGCACTTTCCACTGTTCTATTGGTTCCATTGGGCCAGGCAAGCTCAATCAAGCCCAGCTAAAGTGTTTGAAATTATTTGAAATAGTATATGAACCCAGGTCTGTTCGTGAAACTGAGGCACATATGCATCACTAAAGCCAGGCCTGCTTTGTAGATGGTGGCTACAGCTGCACGGATGGAATGCGTGTGCTGTAACAAGAGATGTTTATTATATTTCACCCAGTGGAGCAAAAGGATATTTCCATGGATTGTGTGACTGAATGAATGCCATAGGGTTCATTGTACTGTATGCAGACAAAGCACCCTGGAGGCTCTGCATTCTTTAATAATAAAGAATCAAGGTGTTTCATAGCCCATGCACAGCCCTCTCAAGACTCCATCTCACTTTTGAAAACTTTAGAAGGATAGAACTATACTGAACAAAAATATAAAGCCAACATGTAACAATTTCAATGATTTCACTGACTTACAGTTCATAGAAGGAAATCAGTCAATTGAAATTAATGTATTAATTTAGGACCTAGGAGGCCATTAGGCCTACCCACTGGGGAGCCAGGCCCAGCCAATCAGAAGTTTTTCCACACAAAAGAGGTTTATTACAGACAGAAATTCTCCTCAGTTTCATCAGCTGTCCGGGTGGCTAATCTCAGACGATCCAGCAGGTGAAGAAGCCGGATGTGGAGGTCCCGGGCTGGTGTGTGGTTACACGTGGTCTGCGGTTGTGAGGCCGGTTGGAAGTATTGCCATATTCTCTAAAATGACATTTGAGGTGGCTTATGGTAGAGAAATGAACATTGCATTCTCTTGTAACAGCTCTGGTGGACATTCCTGCAGTCACAGCATGCCAGTTGCAAGCTCACTCAACTTGAGACATTTGTAGCATTGTGTTGTGTGACAAAACTGCACATTTTAGAGTGGCCTTTTATTGTCCCCAGCACAAGGTGCACCTGTGTAATGGTCATGCTGTTTAATCAGCTTCTTGATATGCCACAACTGTCAGGTGGATGGATTATCTTGGCAAAAGAGAAATGCTCACTAACCAGGATTTAAACAAAATTGTGCACACTTGAGAGAAATAAGTGTGTGTATGGAACATTTCTGGGATCTTTTATTTCTGATCATGAATCATGGGACCATCACTTTACATGTTGGGTTGATATTTTTGGTCAGTATAGATGTGACATGCTAATTGCTCAAATAACAATTTTGTATTTTATCTTCATTTAATTAATTTATTTTCTTGTTCTTTTTTAAAAATGAATTACAATGTATCACTCTATGAAATCATATCTTAGTTATGTGTGTTCACATTTCCATCCACTATTGTAGATTTCATTTGATGCCATAAATGATATGGATTGGCAGTTAAAGTCTGATGTATGTGGACCCTCCACAGCAGTTAGAGGTGCCTATTAACACTACCATGTTTCTAGGCAGAGCTTGACCCTAAACATGAAGTCATTGCTGATAAGCAACACACAGCATAGTTAGGGTGAATAACCTATTTGCCAGCATGCGTGTGTGTGTGTATCTTCATATGCAGTGGTGTAAAGTACTTAAGTACAAATATTTTAAGTACTAATTAAGTCGTTTTTCGGGGGTATCGGTACTTTACGTTTTATATTTTTGATTACTTTTACTTCACTACATTCCTAAAGAAAATAATGTAAAAGTACTCTTTGAATGCTTAGCTGGACAGGAAAATGGTCCAATTCACACACTTATCAAGAGAACTTCCATGGTCATCTCTACTTCCTCTGATCTGGCGGACTCACTAAACACAAATGTTTGTTTGTAAATTATGTCTGAGTGTTGGACTGTGCAATCTGTAAAGAAATTTAAAAAACAAGAAAATAGTGCCTTCTGGTTTGCTTAATATAAGGAATTTGAAATGATTTATACTTTTACGTTTACTTTTGATAGTATAGCAATTACATTTATATTCAATACTTAAGTATATTAAAAACCATATACTTTTAGACTTTTACTCAAGTAGTATTTTACTGGGTGACTTTCACTTTTACTTGGGTCATTTTCTATGAAGGCATCTTTAATTTTACTCAAGCATGACAATTGGGTACTTTTTCCACCACTGTCCATACGCATGTGTGTATCTTCATTGGTCTGTGTGTATGTGTCTGTATGTGTGTGTGTCTTCATTGGTCTGTGTGTATGTGTGTGTGCTCTCTGTGTGTGTCTTCATTGGTCTGTGTGTATGTGTCTGTATGTGTGTGTGCTCTCTGTGTGTGTCTTCATTGGTCTGTGTGTATGTGTCTGTATGTGTGTGTGCTCTCTGTGTGTGTCTTCATTGGTCTGTGTGTGTGTGTGTGTGTGTGTGTGTGTGTGTGTGTGTGTGTTCTCTGTGTGTGTCTTCATTGGTCTGTGTGTATGTGTGTGTGTGTGATCTCTGTGTGCATCTTCATGTGTCTGTATGTGTGTGTGTGTGCTCTCTGTGTGTGTCTTCATTGGTCTGTGTGTATGTGTCTGTATGTGTGTGTGCTCTCTGTGTGTATCTTCATTGGTCTGTGTGTATGTGTCTGTATGTGTGTGTGCTCTCTGTGTGTGTGTGCTCTCTGTGTGTGTGTGCTCTCTGTGTGTGTCTTCATACGTCCTGTGTGGAAATTGATTCATGGTGGAGTCTGAGGGTTTTTCAAACTGCTCGGTCTCACTGTAAACACTCTGACACGGCACAAGCCGATTACAAGTGAAGCAGATGGTTGGACTTGTGTTTTTGCATTCCACTGTCACGAGAGAGCTGATAAATGCAATGTAAACCAATCCCCCCCCCCCACACACACACACACACATGCACCCCTACTCAGTGCAGAAAATATGGCCTTCACGTACTGTACTCCGAACTGGTACTCAGTTGATGTATTTGGTGTGCACAAGGGAAGCCTATATCTATCTGAGTTATGGAATTATAGTTGTGCATTCCCTGGAGTGGATCAAGGAGATCTATCTCAGTAAAAGTTGGCTGTGTGTACTACTTCTGTTATGAAGTGATTTGTCGTTAGGCAAAGAATGCTGGATGGTCTGGGCCTGGGGGAAAGTGCCGCACCGGGCTCTATAATGGGTTGAAAAGATGGGTTTCAATTCCCAGGTTTTGGATGAAAGTGCTCAAATTGATATCCACATGCATGGGCTGTGAATAAGGCCTCTTAATATCTTATAAGGCCAATACTATCATTGCATGTACCCTCTGAACTCTCTAAACTTCAGCCCTCCCTCCTAATAAGGACACCGTATGAATACATTCAGTTGGACAACTGACTAGGTATCCCCCTTTCCCTTTATTGGACAGTAATCAGTGGAGGCGGGTCCAGGTAGAGGAGGGAAAGGAGATCCCTTGTAAATGTGATGGACAGTAATGAATAGGCAGTGTCTATTCTCAGCAGGAAGAAGAGCCTATTCTAGAGTAGGCGCCATGCTTCGACATGGGCTAACTGTACACAAAGGGATGAGTGGGTGGAGCAGAGGAGATACTGATTAAGTCATTTTGGTATGAATGCATCCTTTGAGGTCTATGCATTGATGATAAAGGTTCAAACAAGATGTGGCTATGATGGTGATGTGTACATGGCACTGTCAACCCCAATGTGCTGTCAGAACATTTGAGGAAGTTCGTTGCACTTAATATATCTGAGTACAGTTACTTAAAGTGATTTTGTAGTCTGCCCTACAGAGTCACTGTGACCCTGTAGGGCAGAGGTGTCAAACTCTTTCTGTGGAAGACCTAATGTTTGCCGATTTTCCTTTCAATTAAGCCCTGGATTTTATTTTCTTAAATTTCCGTTTCACCTTTATTTAACCAGGTAGGCTAGTTGAGAACAAGTTCTCATTTACAACTGTGACCTGGCCAAGATAAAGCAAAGCAATTCGACACATACAACAACACAGAGTTACACATACAGTAGAAAAGGTCTATTTACAATATGTGCAAATGGGGTAGGATAAGGGAAGAAAGCCAATAAATAGGCCATGGTGGCGAAGTAATGACAATATAGCAATCAAACACTGGAATGGTAGATGTGCAGAAGATGAATGTGCAGTAGAGATACTGGGGTGCAAAGGAGCAAGAAAAATAAATAAATAAATACAGTATGGGGATGAGGTAGTTGGGTGGGCCATTTACAGGTGGGCTATGTACAGGTGCAGTGATCTGTGAGCTGCTCTGACCGCTGATGCTTAAAGCTAGTGAGGGAGTTATGAGTCTCCAGCTTCAGTGATTTTTGCAGTTTGTTCCAGTCATTGGCAGCAGAGAACTGGAAGTAAAGGCAGCCAAAGGAAGAATTGGCTTTGGGGGTGACCAGTGAGATATACCTGCTGGAGCGCGTGCTACAAATGGGTGCTGCTATGGTGACCGGTGAGCTGAGAGAAGGCGGGACTTTACCTAGCAGAGACTTGTAGATGACCTGGAGCAAGTGGGTTTGGCGACGAGTAAGAAGCGAGGGCCAGCTAACGAGAGCGTACAGGTCGCAGTGGTGGGTAGTATATGGGGCTTTGGTGACAAAACGGATGGCACTGTGATAGACTGCATTCAATTTGCTGAGTAGAGTGTTGGAGGCTATTTTGGAAATGACATCACCGAAGTCAAGGATTGGTAGGATGGTCAGTTTTACAGGGGTATGTTAAGCAGCATGAGTGAACGATGCTTTGTTGCGAAATAGGAAGCTGATTCTAGATTTCATTTTGGATTGGGGATGCTTAATGTGAGTCTGGAAGGAGAGTATACAGTCTAGCCAGACACCTAGGTATTTGTAGTTGTCCACATATTCTAAGTCAGAACTGTCCAGAGTAGTGATGCTGGATGGGCGGGCAGGTGCGGGCAGCGATCGGTTGAAGAGCATGCATTTAGTTTTACTAAGAGCAGTTGGAGGCCACGGAAGGAGAGTTGTATGGCATTGAAGCTCATCTGGAGGTTAGTTAACACAGTGTCCAAAGATGTCCCAGAGGTATACAGAATGGTGTCGTCTGCGTAGAGATGGATCAGAGAATCACCAGCAGCAAGAGCGACATCAGAAGAGAGTCTGCCCGAGAATTGAACACTGTGAAACCCCTACATAGAGACTGCCAGAGGTCCGGACAACAGTCCCTCCTATTTGACACACTGAACTCTATCAGAGAAGTAGTTGGTGAACCAGGCAAGGCAATCATTTGAGAAACCAAGGCTGTTGAGTCTGACGATAAGAATGTGGTGATTGACAGAGTCGAAAGTCTTGGCCAGGTCGATGAATACGGCTGCACAGTAATGTCTCTTTCGAGGACCTTCGAAAGGCAAGTTAGGATATATATATATATGTCTGTCTGTATATATATATATATATATATATAGGTCTGTAGCAGTTTGGGCCTAGAGTGTCTCCCTCTTCAAAGAGGGGAATGACCGCGGCAGCTTTCCAATCTTTGGAAATCTCAGACGATACGACAGAGAGATTGAACAGGCTAGTAATAGGGGTTGCAACAATTTCGGCAGATAATTTTAGAAAGAGAGGGTCCAGATTGTCTAGCCCGGCTGATTTTAGGGATCCAGATTTTGCTGCTCTTTCAGAACATCAGCTATCTGGATTTGGGTGAAGGAGAAACGGGGGCAGCTTGGGCAGGTTACTGTGGGGGGTGCAGGGCTGTTGACCGGGGTAGGGGTAGCCAAGTGGAAAGCATGGCCAGCTGTAGAAAAATGCTTATTGATAGTATTATTATATTAATGTAGGTAATTAGGTGTGGGGAGTTCCTTACTAATTATTGTCCTTAATCCATCAATCAAGGACATGGAAGGAGCGGAAACCCACAGACACTCGTCCCTCCTTGGAATGAGTTTGAAACCTGTGGTGTAGCGGAGCCAAATTTGAGTTATCAGCTTGAAAAGCCTCTCCTCCAATATCATTTATTTTTCAAGTTAATTGTAGAGTTGCCACCCATGACTGAATTTGTTAGTGGCCTTCACCATGTGAGTTCCAAAGTGAATATTATCATTATAATTTAACTTGTTATGTCAGTACATTACATATTGTATCTCATAAGGACTTATTTTGAGGCATATCTTTATCCTAATACAGTGGCCACATCAGGCCTGCAAGTAGGGTTGCATAATTCCAGTAATTTTCCCAAAATTCCCAGGTGTAAAAAAAAAAAAAAAAATCCTGGTTGGAGGATTTCCAGGAATCTTTCAACTGGGATTTCTGGAAACCCTGGGAAATTTACCCGCATTTTGCAAGTTACATTAAGCTGCCTTGCAAGGTGATGTGTAATTCCTATTGGAATCCAGCCAGAGTTAGGATAACCAACAGGTGGAATTTTTATTCACCTGGAAACTACATTTTTATTAACTAACAGGATTAGGAACAGTGTGAGTGACTATAGACAATGGGCCTGATTGGAAAGCTCAGTGCTTCTGCTCTTGTCTGTCCGTAAAAACAAATGGATGAGTGGAACAAGCAAGGTAGGCCAGGAGAAAGGAAGGAGGGTTTGGTCAATCAAGGCAAGGAATATGTAGAAGACTAGCTGCATTGGGTGCAGATGACTGAACTGCTCACTTTGGTGTCTGTGTCGGCAGGTATACAGATGAGGAGGCATACGAAGGCATGTCAATTGGTATTAGTATGTGATGCAGATCACATGCACCATCCTTCTCCTTTACTTCTTCAATGACAATCCCATAGGCCTCTACATTATGGACAAGGTACTGTTTCTGTATGATAACCATGATCAAAACAGTTATTTTTAATTCACATTTACCACAAAAATCAAGGAATGGAAACTGTTGTGTGCATGTTTGGTTAAACGTCTGTATAATAACTGTTCTTTGGATTCCCTCCTAACATCTGTGATGAATATAACAGGAAACCTGTTCGATCACCATGCACTACAAAATAATTCTGGCAATGGATACAGAGAACATCAACACATTAACATCAACACGCCAGAGGATATACCCATTGGGGCTCTGCAGGGAGTTTTGTCACACCTGCTCCAGAGCGCCAGGCTGCCCATCATTACGCACACCGGTCACCTTCATTACGCGCATCAGCGCTTCATTGGACTCACCTGTACTCTGTCACTTCTGCTCCCCCTTCATGGCGCTCGAGGGCGCCAGGCTGCCTGTCATTACGCACATCGGTCCCCTTCGTTACGCTCATCAGCGCTTTATTGAACTCACCTGTACTCCTTCACGTTTTGATTGCCTTCTCTATATTTGTCTGTTCCTCTATTTCATCCACGTGTCAGCATTATTGTCGTTTATGTTTTCCCTGTCCACACGCTGTCCGTGGTCTGTTTTGTGCCCGTTGTTTATTAAGTGTTCACTCCCTGTACTGGCTTCTCGTCTCCCAGCATCTGTCCTCACAGGTTTACCTCATATTTGGATGTCTTTATGTTTTGCCACTAAAATCATAATAAACACTGACAGCTAAATTATTGTTATTGTTATGGGTATTATTATTAATAATAATAATAGGGGACGGGGGTAGTACCCCAAAAGGTTCTTCGAGTATCCATTAAGAGGAGTTATTTGAAGAACTTATAGGGGTTCCCCCACAGTTCAAATTTGAAGAACCCGTAAAGGATACTCCAGGAACCTTTTATTTTTTTACAGTGTGTATATGTGAGTAGGGGTAAAAGTGACCGGGCAATCAGGATATAGAATAAACAGAGTAGCAGAAGCATATGTCAAGTGTGTCTATGAGTCAGTGCAAAAACAATTAAGATGAATAAATAATAAAGAGGTCAATGTAAATTGTCAGAGAAACCATTTGGTTCCAACTGTTCAGCAGTCTTATGGTTTGGGGGTAGAAGCTGTTCAAGAGCCTTTTGGTCACAGACTTGGTGCTCTGGTACCGCTTGCCAGGCGATAGCAGAGAGAACAGTCTGTGTCTTGCTGCACTTCTAACATCCAGGCCAGTGTCATATACATCCAAATGAACTCTTGATCTGTGAACATTTGAGGGTTGGAGTTAAAAATCTAAATGAATGGGGATTGGCCATTGTGGGTGACAATCTAGCACTTGAAGAAAGAGGAAATTAGGAATACATGTATAATTATTTAACTGCAGGTACTGAAGATGTGAGTGAAATAGCTGTAAGTAGCAGTGGAAGATGTGTCCTTTCTAGTTTAGTCCAATTAGGGTAGGGATGGTACGGGGAGGAAACTATTTAGAGAAAATATAAATTGGGAACAATAATGATGTAAACAATGAAATTGATAGAACCTACAATCTATCTGCAATATTAAAGCTGATCTAACCTCCATGTAAAAAAAGGAGACAATTGGTCCATAGGATTTTAGACTGTGTTTTATCTATAAACTACCACGGTGACAGAGTAAAATACGACATTTGTATATCCTTACTACAGCCATGTGTAACTAAAACCCATGGTTCTTTGTTTGCAGTACTCTTGCCCTAAAACCCCATTTGAATTACAGTATGTTGCTCATTGGAAAATGCTCTTCACCCATTTCTAAGAGGCCAGACTCCTTTCGCACTTGCCGTATGTCTAAACCCCAATGATGAATGTGGAGTGTCAATCTTTGCCTTGTGGATGGACTGTGATGAAAAGCAGTGCTTCCTGTTGTCATTAGTGCTAGTGTCCTTTGAGCAGCACTCCTGGGTCGTTGAACTGGTGGAGGCCAAATGACCGAGCAGCCACCGTGCAGTAATGACTCCAGCCCAGGAGGATGCCACTAACTAGGTCTGTTTATTTTAATTAACTCTGAGTCAACAGTTACCGGCAGAGGGAGGAAGGGGAGGGTCACAGTGGCGAGGGATTGCATGGGGATTGAGTTAGCCAGCAGCCGTCTGAAGTTGAAAGGAACAGTAAGAGGAAATCTGAGTGATTCAGAAGACAAACATTTTGAGTGTTTCAAATAATTTGGGGATTGGAGATGGAGACAGTTCAGGTTAAATATCTCAATGTCTGGACTTGTTTATACAGTAAGAATATTGAAATACCACACCGAAAAATGTGCATATTGTCTGTCTACAGTGTAGATGTGTGGAATACAACTATTGTAGACTACAGTTTGTGTGTGAGAGATACAGACAGAACACAAAGTTGAGGAACATCCGGATGGGCATGTCCTCTCACTCCCCTCTCCTAGCCTGGGCTTGTTGGGTCCTGTGCTGGGGGAAGAATATGCAGTGAACCTGGTGATCAACTGCAGTAAATGTGCAGTGGGCCTGGTCTGTTAGGCAATGGATGCCAGAGCCAGGTTATCATCAGTATGTGTGTCACCCTGTCATTATCCAGATCATACTCCTCCTCTCTAGCACGCTCATGTAGGCTCCATCTTAATGAAAGGGAGAGTTCTGGTGCTAATGGGTCTGTACTACGTCATCATGACAGACAGACACAGACGCATGCACGTATGCACACACACACAGACACAAGCATGCACGTATGCACACACACAAGCATGCACGAATGCACACACACAACAAATGCCCCAACAAGTGCCTCCAGCACACACAGTATAGTCTACATTAATTTATCGTATAAATGCTAGAATGTGTACACATTTTTTCTGTGTTATTTCAGTATTCATACTGTATACACTATGCACAAGTCCAGGCATTAAACTGTGGGAAGCGGATGACTGGAAACAGATTGTTTGTTATCGGAATCAAATTGTTGCTGCCAGTTAGTTTCCATGTCATTATGTGGAAGGCTGTGTTGTGGTCGTTTGTCTCCTCGGCTGTGGTGAGGCACGCATCCATCCAGACCTGGGTTCAAATACTATTTTAAATCATTTCAAATACTTTACCTGTGCTTGATTGATATTGCCTGTTGCAAAGGAACCAATAAAAATGTCCCAAATGTGCAAACTCGTCTACCTGGTACAGGCTAAAGCCAACGCTGGTACAGATCTGGTCCTGTGAGGTTTATCTCTGTGGCTTTGGCAAGGCATGGGTCTATCCCTTTATACAGTTTATAATCTGCAATGGGGGTATTCCTTTATACAGTCTATGGTCTAAACCGGCAACCCTCATCTGATGCATATGATTGCCTTTGGTTAACATTTCACCTCTTCATCTCTTTCCCGTAACAGATGTGAGAAGCTAAGAAAGAATTAAGAACTCCTTGACCAAAAGACACCCTGTTATAAATGAGCTCTATCAGCAAGGAAATCCTCCTTTGATAAACAAGGACGTTTGCCCCCAGGTGAACGAAACTAAAAGATTGCGCAAGGTTTCACAGCCTTAAAGTCCTACTCTGATATTTACAGGCATTTTTTTTAAACAATTGAATGAATGATACCCATTGATTATCATGTATAAACGCCTCATGATCTTAAATCATAATCCCACTGTAGCCTTGAACAGGGTACTAGTAGACAGTCGAAAAAACACTTTTTTTTGTGGTAAATTCTTTTTTAACATCCTCCTTTTTCTTTGCCATAGACCAGGAATAGCTGGGAATAACTGGGAATCCAAAACATGCTTTGACTTGGTTGGCAGGAAGGCTTGTTTACGTGTTAACCAAATTGCATCCCGGAGTGCCACAAGGCACCCGCATATTGTTCCTGGGGTTCCTGTCTAAGTGGAGGCAGTAGAGTAGAGGGACTCAAACTTGGTGACTCATATACCGTATAGGACATCAACTGAGAGGAGGAGGCTTGGGGGTTGACTTCGCCCGGTGCTGTATCCACTACTTCCACAATTTTTTCCTAGAGATCTACACAGCCTACTCCACATTTTCAAAGTGAAAGAAAGTTATAAAACATATTCTAAATTCTTAGGGCAACATACACTGAGAATACAAAACATTAAGAATATAGGGTGAATGGGCAAGACAAAAGATTGAAGTGCCTTTGAACGTGGTATGATAGCAGGTGCCAGGTGCACCGGTTTGTGTCAAGAACTGCAACAATGCTGGGTGTATCAAGAATGGTCCACCACCCAAAGGACATCCAGTCAACTTGACACAACTGTGGGATGCATACGAGTCAACATGGACCAGCATCCCTGTGGAACACTTTCGACACCCTGTTGAGTTCATGCTGTGATGAATTGAGGCTGTTCAACTCAATATTAGGAAGGTGTTCCTTATGTTTGGTATTGCTCAAGCTCATTCAATTTGGTTGGGAATCATTGATGGACAGCATCACAGCCATATTCAAACCAATATTCAAACCTACTCAACACCACTTGGAAAGCCATTCGGGTGTCTTTGGCATTAAAATTTCAGAAAAATAAAACTCGGGGTTGGTTTTCAGAAGACTGATCCCCCCCTTTCCTCTAACATTTTACCTGAGCTTTGCTCCATTCATATTTATTTTGATCCTGACAAACTCCCCAATCCCTGAAATTACATGCATAACCATGATAACCCATTAAATAGAGGGGGTTTCACTCTGTGTTGTACTGGAATTGACCCAACCATGTAGTTTTTTAATTTATGGCAAAAAGTTTATTTATTTGCTGTGTTGTCTTGCTTGTATTACTTAGCAGCATTTTTGCAAACGTAATGGATGATTTGGAGTGGATTATTTAACACAGGTGTCTTTCTTTTCACATTGTCATACAGGCTGTCACGACTTCTGCCGAAGTCGGTTGCTCTCCTTGTCCGGGCGGCGCTCTGCGGTCAACGTCGATGGTCTCCTAGCCATCGCCGATCCACTTTTCATTTTCCATTGGTTTTGTCTTTGTTTCCCACACACCTGGTTTTCATTTCCCAATTACTGGTCATGTATTTAACCCTCTGTTTCCCCCATGTCTTTGTGTGTGATTGTTTATGGTTCAGGTCGGTACGTTTCCGGCTGGTTTTGTCCGGGTGCTGTTTTCACCCGTGTTTTGTGGCAACCGTTATTGTTCGCACATTGGTACTGTTACTTGTGCTATTTCTTAAGTAAAGTGCGTTGTTCACTCATCTCTGTTCTCCTGCGCCTGACTTAATGCACCAGCTACACCCACCGCCTGACACAGGCCAGTAATATGGAGTGAATGCAATATTGTTGATCCCTTTGTATTTTCAAGTATTGTGGTGGCAGCATCATGTTATGGGTATGCTTGCCCCCGGCAGAGACTGGGGAGTTTGTTAGAATATAAAAGGAGCAAAACCCACATAAAATGTATTCTGAAAAACTAACCCTGGCATATGGTTTTATTTTGTCTGTGGGACAATTACACACATTGTTATGCAAAAGACACACCAAAATGGCTTTCCAAGTGGTTTTGAGTGATCCCGAGTGGTCTAGTCTCAGCCCTGACTTAAATCTGCTTTAAAAAGTTAGTTAGAATTTGACTATCCATCAATGATTCCCAACCAAATTTACTGACCCTGAACAATTTGACCAAAACGATGAATATATGTTGTCCTAAGAGTTGCAAAATTGGTAGAATCTTAATGAAAATGATAACACATCTGTAATGGCTGCTAAAGGTACTTCCAAGTATTAACTCAGCGGAGTGATGACTTATCCAATTATGATATTTCAGTTTTATTATGTTTTCTTAATTTGGACAATTTTCCATAAATTTCTTTCACTTAGAAAATGTGGAGAAGGTTGTGTAGATCTATGGGATTTTGTTTTTATTTAATCCCTTTTTAAATGTAATTTTAAGAGCAAAATGTGAAAAAAAAGTTCAAGGGGTGTAGACTTTCTATAGGCCCTGTATACATGTCAGTAATATTATTTAGCTTGTAGAATATAGAAAAAGTCAATATATAGAGTTTAATGTCCGCAGGAATCAAATTAGCATAATACTTTAATTGACGTTTCATTCATCGAAATCCATGACTTTAAGCTAGAGACTTCTGGTTGGGTTGCGTCTCAATCTACTGCATCCGCCATTGTCGGCCATTTGGTTCTGCGGTGGAAAACAGCTGACATACAACAGAGTTTGTGGGACGAGGAGACAATCCGGAAATAGGTCTTCTCATGAAAACATGTGTAAAGTCTGAACAGTTTGAGATTGTAACTATTTTAATTCTATTTTGCCAGGCTAATGATCTGTTATGTCCCTGTCTTGTGAAATTTAAGTGAGTTAGTTAAAGGCACCAGAGTTCAAAACACAGGTCAACACAGGCATGTGAGCACCCCTCCCTCCCTCCCTCCATGTCTGTCTCCCTGTCTCCCTCCCTCCCTCCATGTCTGTCTCCCTGTCTCCCTCCCTCCATGTCTCCCTCCCTCTCTCCCTCCCTCCATGTCTGTCTCCCTGTCTCCCTCCCTCCATGTCTGTCTCCCTCCCTCCCTCCCTCCCTCCCTCCCCTCCCCCTCCCTCCCTCCCTCCCTCCCTGTCTCCCTCCCTGTCTGTCTCCCTGTCTGTCTCCCTGTCTGTCTGTCTCCCTCCCTGTCTGTCTCCTGTCTGTCTCCCTCCCTCCCTCCCTCCCTCCCTCCTCCCTCCTCCCTCCCTCCCTCCCTCCCTGTCTGTCTGTCTGTCTGTCTGTCTGTCTGTCTGTCTGTCTGTCTGTCTGTCTGTCTGTCTGTCTGTCTGTCTGTCTGTCTGTCTGTCTGTCTCTGTCTGTCTGTCTGTCTGTCTGTCTGTCTGTCTGTCTGTCTGTCTGTCTGTCTGTCTGTCTGTCTGTCTGTCTGTCTGTCTGTCTGTCTGTCTGTCTGTCTGTCTGTCTGTCTGTCTGTCTGTCTGTCTGTCTGTCTGTCTGTCTGTCTGTCTGTCTGTCTGTCTGTCTGTCTGTCTGTCTGTCTGTCTGTCTGTCTGTCTGTCTGTCTGTCTGTCTGTCTGCCTGTCTGTCTGTCTGTCTGTCTGTCTGTCTGTCTGTCTGTCTGTCTGTCTGTCTGTCTGTCTGTCTGTCTGTCTGTCTGTCTGTCTGTCTGTCTGTCTGTCTGTCTGTCTGTCCTGTCTGTCTGTCTGTCTCCCTCCCTCTCTGCCTCTTTCTCTCTGTTTCCCTTGTGAGTTGAACACAGTATGCCTTTGAGAGATTCATTGTAGCCTCTTTTTTTAAAAGGGAAAGAACGCATCTGTCTAGAGTTTTGAGGGAGTCCATTTCTCAGCTGCAGTGTCAGCGCTATCTAGGAGACAAGGTTGAAGAGGAGGGAAGTAGGAGAGTTCAGGGAGGTAGTTTGGGGTGGAGGAGGTCTGACTGAGGCCAAAGGAGCATAATGTTTTAGTTGGGGGGCGACTACAGACGTACTATGTCATTATCACAGGTCAGTCGCCGGTGGGGGGAGGGGAGGGAGGGTAGGAGAGTTAACTGGCTCCAGCTTGCAGGCCTGGTGCTTTGTCAAACCCAAACCACCACGCTTGCTGTTTTTTGTGTTAACCTCAAACAATACATTTGGTATACAAATGTCATTGGCCATGGTTATGCTTAATATTCTCTATCATTTCTTTTTACATCTAATATGAAAGATAATACGGTAGAACTTTTCGTATTGGTTAATTACAAGTTAACTGTAAAAAGACCAATCTTATGTGGTACACAAATATCAAATAGATAAATGTACAGGCTTATATTCTATATCTATGGTGGTAAACAAGATGACACAAGTCAAAGACCTTAAAAATGTTAAAGTCCTTAAGAATATGGAGTTCAATATAAAAGGGCCATGTATAATGGACGCTGCCCAGAGGCATCTCACAAGGTTTAACAAGGAGGATGTACGTCAGACAGAGTGACCACGTGTCACACACCCAAGAAACAACACCCTAATACGCTTTCATCTGTGTGTCTGTGACCAATATAACGATGACTGTTTTCAAGGGCTCTTTGACTTAACTTTGATGATCGTTTATGGCTAAACTGACGACAACTGATTTCAATGGTCAATTGTGTTCAGTGCAATGTTCCAGTTGTCATCTTATCTCACATGTTTATATAAATCATTGCTATGAACTTGTGTTTGTGTCATACTGTATACAGAGCATAAAGTAGTCCAGCTAAGCAGGGTTGGAAGATGTTTACTTACCAATGGTCCAGGTCATAGATTTCGGAATGTGAAAGACACGATCTGTGAATAGGCCTTGAGTTTATTATTAGCTGTAGGCTACAATGAGTGGTGCTGCAGGACAAATGTGGAAGTTAATTGTTTACTCCCTCAGTGTGGTTCACCAGGGGTGTTTTCATTAGCCACGCTCAAGGTCCTAAATGATATCATAACCACCATCATATTCATCAACCTGGCCAAGGCTTTCGACTCTGTCAATCACCACATTCTTACCGGCAGACTCAACAGCCTTGGTTTTTCAAAGGATTGCCTTGCCTGGTTCACCAACTACTTCTCTGATAGAGTTCAGTGTGTCAAATCGGAGAGCCTGTTGTCCGGACCTCTGGCAGACTCTATGGGGGTACCACAGGGTTCAACTCTCGGGCCGACTCTTATCTGTATACATCACTGATGTCGCTCTTGCTGCTGGTGATTCTCTGATCCACCTCTACGCAGAAGACACCATTCTGTATACCTCTGGCCCTTCTTTGAATACTGTGTTAACTAACCTCCAGACGAGCTTCAATAACATACAACTCTCCTTCCGTGGCCTCCAACTGCTCTTAGTAAAACTAAATGCATGCTCTTCAACCGATCGCTGCCCGCACCTGCCCGCCCATCCAGCATCACTCCTCTGGACAGTTCTGACTAAAAATACCTAGGTGTCTGGTTAGACTGTAAACTCTCCTTACAGACTCACATTAAGCATCTCCAATCCAAAATTAAATCTAGAATCGGCTTCCTATTTCGCAACAAAGCATCCTTCACTCATGCTGCCAAACATACCCTCGTAAAACTGACCATCCTACCGATCCTCGACTTCGGCAATGTCATTTACAAAATAGCCTCCAACACTCTACTCAGCAAATTGGATGCAGTCTATCACAGTGCCATCTGTTTTGCCACCAAAGCCCCATATACTACCCACCACTGCGACCTGTACGCTCTCGTTAGCTGGCCCTCTCTTTGTACCCATTGCCAAACCCTCTGGTTCCAGGTCATCTACAAGTCTCTGTTAGGTAAAGCCCCGCCTTATCTCAGCTCACTGGTCACCATAGCAGCACCCACTTGTGGCACACGTTCCAGCAGGTATATCTCACTGGTCACCCCCGAAGCCAATTTTTCATTTGACCGCCTTTCCTTCCAGTTCTCTGCTGCCAATGACTGGAATAAACTTCAAAAATTACTGAAGCTGGAGACTCTTATATTCCTCACTTGCTTAAACCTCTTGAAGCAAGGGGGCAGTATTTTGATGTTTGGATAAAAAACATTCCCAAAGTAAACTGCCTATTTTTCAGGCCCAGAAGCTAGAATATGCATATAATAAACACTCTAAAGTTTCCAAAACGGTCAACATTTTCTCTGTCAGTATAACAGAACTGATATTGCAGGCGAAAACCTGAGGAAAATACAACCAGGAAGTGCTGTTATTCTGAAACTACTCTGTTCCATTGCAAGCCTATCCTCCATTTAAAGGGATATCAACCAGATTCCTTTCCCTATTGCTTCCACAGGGTGTGAACAGTCTTTAGACGTAGTTTCAGGCTTTTATTCTGAAAAATATGTGAGGATGATCACATCGCGTCAGTGGATAGCTAGGTGTCCCCAGATTTGTTAATGCGCGCGACACAGGAACGAGACTTTTTTTTCTGTCTTGTATTGACAAGGCTACCGTTCGGTTGAAATATTATCAATGATTTATTGTAAAAACACCTGAGGATTGATTACAAAAAAAGTTTGACATGTTTCTACGAACTTTACGGATACTATTTGGAATTTTCGTCTGCCCGTCGTGACCTGCACGAGCCTGTGGATTACTCAACAAAACGCTCCAACCAAATGGAGGTTTTTGGATATAAAACCAATCTTTATCGAACAAAACAAACATTTATTGTATGACTGGGAGTCTCGTGAGTGCAAACATGTGAAGATCATCAAAGGTAAGCAATTAATTTTATTGCTTTTCTGACTTTCGTGACCAATCTACTTTGTTGCTCGCTGTTTGTAATGTTTTGTCTAATGAGAGCTATACTCACATAAACGCTTGGTTTGCTTTCGCTGTAAAGCTTTTTTTTTACCTCCCTTATCCTACCTCATTTGCGCATACTATATATAGATTTTTCTACTGTATTATTGACTGTATGTTTATTTATTTCATGTGTAACTCTGTGTTGTTGTATGTGTTGAACTGCTTTGCTTTATCTTGGCCAAGTCGCAGTTGCAAATGAGAACTTGTTCTCAACTAGCCTACCTGTTTAAATAAATGTTAAATACAAAATAAATAAAATAATGTGCAAAATGTTTTAAAACGTTTTGCAACGGAAAACAAATAGTAGCATTGAGTTAAATATGGAACTTTCCAAACTGTGCACTGTGACTACTGGGTCAGACGAGAATGCGCTTGTGGAGAAAGATTGTGTTTAAAGACTTTGCAGTGAACAGTCAATGTTTAAAGAAATATGTATATAAAACATGACAAACAGGATTAGGGGTGTGGCGGTCACTAAATTGCGTCAGCCGGTAATTATCAAGCAAATAACTGTCTCACGATAATTGACCGTTAATTAACATAAACACATTTAGTATCTCCACACATACTGTAGCCTACAAGCCATTTTAAAAAGTATAATAAATCCATGTAATATAGCCTACACCTTCACAATAAACCCATTATTTATTTTAGAAAAGTCTAAAGAAACATGATATGAAGAATGTGTCGTCTATTTCAGAAGAAAATAATAGCATACTCTGAGTTGTGCTTATGTTTGGTCCTGATGTGGCTATGCCAAATGGCTGTGGGCTACACTTGTTCATTTAACAGACTTGGTTTGCTTATAAATTTTGGCATTATTTTATAGCATGAAGAATACATTTGAACAAAGCTGAATATATAATCTTATAGGAGTACCAATTTCTTTGTTAACCACTCAACACAGATAGCCTTGTGTGCAATATTAATGTAACCTTAGTTGTTCTACAAACGTTGGGCTGTATGTTTACTTTTTTTTTTACATTTTAAGGCTGCATAATGATGATTTGAAAAAAGTTGCTTTAAAGGCATGAGCACTGCTTTGTGTTTTTGCGCAGGCTGAACACACTCCAATAGTCTCTCATTCACAATTTGACCAGCACTTGATAATGCCTCGAACTTCACAGTGGCATCCCCTTTGTGGCCGTAATGCTCCCTAACAAAATCCAAGCCTTTTGCGCCCAGAGTGCTGCATTGTGCCCTTCTCCCTGAGGGATTGTGTCTCTCACTCACACAGCTCTGCGTCAAGTGATCAGGTCTTTCAAAGGTGCATATTGAAGATATTGGAGGAACTGTCCACATTTACTTTTTGTCTGCTAACAAGATGAGCAGGCCTAACCAACAACAAAAGCACTAGCCTATGTCAATCTACTGTTCCCCATTGTACAAAAATCAACCTATTCTATTCTGTGAGATAAATAAATATTCCAAACAGTCTGGGACAGTTGTGGGATGCGTTAGATCCCAAATTAATACAACCACTACTATTAAAAAACATGTTTTAAGCAATGTGGCTGACGCAACAGATCAGCAAGTTTAGCTTAAAATGTTGATAAACTATTAGGCTATTTCTTCACATTATAAGCGCATCAATGCGCACATGGTAGTAGGCTATAAGCGGGGATGTTCCGTCAGCATAAAACACCATTATCAAAAGTGACTGCAAATGCAATTATGCATTTAATGATTATATTATGAAGGCGCATTGTTATGGTGGAAATTATATTCCCCCAAACTTGAAACTCACACGCTGCTTATATATGCCAGCGAGACTTTACACCACTTAATTAGTGTGCTTAGTTTTAAGAAGTTATTTGTCCACTTCAGTTGTGATACAAACCTTATTAAAACATATAGGGCTATGGTAATAATAATAATAATAATATATGCCATTTTATCCAAAGCGACTTACAGTCATGTGTGCATACATTCTACGTATGGGTGGTCCCGGGGATCGAACCCACTACCCTGGCGTTACAAGCGCCATGCTCTACCAACTGAGCTACAGAAGGACCATGGTCTAGGCTACATGAGGTGTGTGACAACTAGCAAAAGAGGGCATTGTTTCTTATGCTGGGCATCATTCACAAGTGATAATCTAATATTGTCACCCATCAGACTATTCTTGATTTAATCTTGTATTAACAAATACTAAATAATGTATGTGTGACATTTGTTTTGATTTAGAATGGACCATTGTCATGCACCTGTATGAAAACAGGGGCAGCAGGAAAGAATTACATGTCATCTAAGCACTTAAATAGCAAATGGAAGACACTTTTCCCCGTGGTTTAGTTTCATGCCAGCCAGGTAGGCTATACTCCTGATGTAAATTAAGCAATGTGCTTAGTATTAGGAAAGTTGATGAATAAATATAGTAGGCCTAGCCTTAGCCTATAGAAAGCTGATGGGATCCTCCTCTTTTTATTAACGGCCATCACTCTGTTTTCTTCCGCAATTGCATAGCCTATAGAAATGTTGCGCAACTTGAACTCATGTGCTCTCATGAAGTGTTTGATTAGATTTCGTAATATATTTGCATTGATGTCAGAGTGATTAGAAGGACAATAGAGTGCTGAATACTAGGCAGTTAGCAAGTTTGATAGGCTACTAATGACCAGCAGCAGCATCAGAGCTTGGAGAAGCCTAATTACTGCCTTCATGACTGGTGACCGGCAGTGTGGCGGTAATACAGTCACCACAACAGCCTTAAACAGGATAGAATAAATTTACAAAACAGAAAACAAATATGCAGGAATTAGTAACATTTAACCATTACTCACATACAGTGGGGAGAACAAGTATTTGATACACTGCCGATTTTGCAGGTTTTCCTACTTACAAAGCATATAGAGGTCTGTCATTTTTATCATATGTACACTTCAACCGTGAGAGAGGGAATCTAAAACAACAATCCAGATAATCACATTGTATGATTTTTAAGTAATTAATTAGCATTTTATTGCATGACATAAGTATTTGATACATCAGAAAAGCAGAACTTAATATTTGGTACAGAAACCTTTGTTTGCAATTACAGAGATCATACGTTTGCTGTAGTTCTTGACCAGGTTTGCACACACTGCAGCAGGGATTTTGGCCCACTCCTCCATACAGACCTTCTTCAGATCCTTCAGGTTTCGGGGCTGTCACTGGGCAATACGGACTTTCAGCTCCCTCCAAAGATGTTCTATTGGGTTCAGGTCTGGAGACTGGCTAGGCCACTCCAGGACCTTGAGATGCTTCTTACAGAGCCATTCCTTAGTTGCCCTGGCTGTGTGTTTCGGGTCGTTGTCATGCTGGAAGACCCAGCCACGACCCATCTTCAATGCTCTTACTGAGGGAAGGAGGTTGTTGGCCAAGATCTCGCGATACGTGGCCCCATCCATCCTCCCCTCAATACGGTGCAGTCGTCCTGTCCCCTTTTCAGAAAAGCATCCCCAAAGAATGATGTTTCCACCTCCATGCTTCACGGTTGGGATGGTGTTATTGGGGTTGTACTCATCCTTTTGATCTCTCTCCGTTGATTAGTGATGACTCCTGTAAAAGCGAAAAGTGTAACTATCACACCACTGAAGATTGCAAATGTGTCAGTCAAAACATTCTAAACTTACAGTAGACACACAGACCTATGATCCCAGCCAGTAGGAAAACACACAGGAGCCCCAGCAACTCTTGAGGGTCTCTTCCACCACAAAACATTTGCTAAATCACAGGGTATTCTCATATCAGATCGCTGTGCCCTATCTGGTTGTATTATGTTTTCAGTTTCTCAATTGATCATTAAGAATAACATGTACCACAGTACTCTCACACGTGTCGTCAGCAATATCCATCATCTTCCCGTGTGGCGCAGAAGGCACTGCATCTCAGTGCTAGAGGCATCATTACAGACACCCTGGTTCGAATAAAGGCTCTACCACAACGTGATTGGAGTCCCATAGGGCAGTGCATAATTGGCCCGGGTTTGGCTGGTGTAGGCTGTCATTGAAAATAAGAGTTTGTTCTTAACTGACTTGCCTCGTTAAATAAAATCTTCATTGCTCTAGTTAGATTCTTTACTTTCAATTCCACCTGAATTTGCATAGAGTTTTCTGTTTTACACTCAAACATTTTTACACTTAAATGCATAACAACACAAATTACGACACCCCCATTTAAAACTTCTAAACAGCCAAATCCGAATTCCAATGTTCAACCTAATATGACATCTCCACACGTCCAGTCAGCCATCAGTCAAATTGCTCAATGACAGTGACATCATTCACTCGTAAAACTGAAATTAACCTCAAGGGTTAAATTTAGGCATTCATTCTGAGTGGTTAAGTTTAGAGTAAAGGGTTGGGTTAAATTTAGGCATTCAAATATAAAAACTCTAATAAAAGAAACTTGTGCCTAGTACTGGGATTGAACCAGAGCTGTTTGAAGCCGTAGCTCACGATTGAGTCCTTCCTCAACCCCATCCACAACACCCTAGATCGCTGTGAGAGCAGCCACCTACCGATTTGGCAGTTCCAACACAGTCACACCTCTGACATTGTCAAAATCTAAAATATGCTATGCATTTTCCCTGTTACCTTAGGCTAAGGCAGATCTGATTGAATCTAGGCCTAACTCAAATACTTGAGGTGAGCTTGACTTCGCGAAAAAGTACAAAAGACCCAATGTGCAAACTATGCCGAACAAGTGACACAATACTCCTATTAGATCAAATATTCATATTTAAAACATTAAGTTCTATATGTCTAAAACCCATTGCCCTGTTTGCATTTTGTTCACCAATCAAGCGCAGTCAATACATAGCTACAGTGCATTCGAAAAGTATTCAGTCCCCTTGACTTTTCCACATTTTGTTACGTTACAACCTTATTCTAGAATGTATTAAATTGTTTCCCCCCTCATCAATCTACACACACTAGCCCTTAATGACAAAGCAAAACAGGTTTTTAGAAAAATGTTACTAATTTCTTAAAAATAGGAACCTGAAATATGACATTTACATAAACATTCAGACCACACAGCAAGCAATGAGGAATCGGCCCAGAACTGATTGAATTAAAATTAATGACTGCCCAGAATCGCCCCAGGTACATCAGGCAGTTTCCATTCAGCTGAATTTGCTGGCATCTTACCAGAATCCCCCCAGAAGCGGCCCGATGCAATTTTAAATAAATTAATACTTATGTAAATGCTACAACAGGCATTTTTATCTCTAGGTTGTGGCCAGCACAGGTCTCGAACTAGCATCTGTAGCAACGCAGTTTGCACTACGATGCAGTGTCTTAGACCGCTGCACCACTCAGGAGGCTCCATCCACAGTTTTTAATGCTTATCAATTGCCTTGCACAAAGTATCAAAAATACTAAAATACTACTTAAACAAGACTCTTAAAGAATTTAATTTGAATGGGAATGACATTTTTTGATCATAGAAAAAATGAGAAAATATGAAGAAATACATTTTGGCTAGATATCTCACACCGGAATTGGCCCGAGCTCAATCCCCGCATCCTAGCCATAAGTAATACTGCCGGAGGCGGCCCAGACTAGTGCCACATGACATCGGCCGAGTCTGATTCTCAGCCAAGTACCCAGAGTCTCAGCCCGGAATCAGCCCAGATCCACTGTGCTAGCTGGGCATTTACTCAGTACTTTAATTGTCTTCATTTTCAATGCTGCAGAATGTTTTTGGTCCCCTTCCCCAGATCTTTGGCTCGACACAATCCTGTCTCAGAGCTCTACGGACAATTCCATCGACCACATGGATTGTTTTTGATTGTTTTTGTTGTTGTTGACATGCACTGTTGTTGACATGCACTGTTGTTGACATGCACTGTTGTTGACATGCACTGTTGTTGACATGCACTGTTGTTGACATGCACTGTCAAATGTGGCACCTTACAGGTGTATGCCTTTCCAAATCATGTCCAATCAATTGAATTTACTCCAATCAAGTTATAGAAACATCTCAAGGATGATCATTGGAAAATGGGCCGGCAGGGTAGCCTAGTGGTTAGAGCATTGGACTAGTAACCGATAGGTTGCAAGTTCAAATCCCTGAGCTGACAAGGTACAAATCTGTCGTTCTGCCCCTGAACAGGCAGTTAAACCACTGTTCCTAGGCCGTCATTGAAAATAAGAATTTGTTCTTAACTGACTTGCCTAGTTAAATAAATAAATAAAGGTAAAACAGGAGGATCTGAGCTAAATTTCAAGTCTTTATAGCGAAGGGTTGGAATACTTCTGTAAATAAGGTATTTCTGTTTTCGCTTTGTCATTATGGGTGTGTAGATTGCTGAGGAATTGTTTTTACTTAATACATTTTAGAACAAGGCTGTAACAAAATGTGGAAAAAGTCAAAGGGTATAATAATATATTAAATGCTGCCTGTCTGTGGTCCGGAAATATAAATATAAACTATAAATAGCATTTTAATTTACCAGACATTTCATAAATGTACTGAACCATGCATTGGGTGCTTAATCTGATTAGGACATCCACCCATGGTTCTCAGAATGACAGAAATCACATTTAGATTATGGTCATTCATCTTAACAGAACATGCAAGTGAGGATGCAACGAAGTGCGTCCTTCTTACCGAATTTCGATGTGCCCTTTGAAAATGTTAGAATAACTGTCCACATGTACTTGTCCACAGCCAACAAGACTAGTAACGAACAGCAGAATCACTAGCCTATGTCAATGTACTATATCCCATAGTAGAACAGTTGACCTATTCTATTGTTCAGCTTGTCGAGAAAGAAAATCCTATTCCCAACAGACTCTGGGACAGTTGTGGGACGGTAAGATCCCAAATTCATACAACCAGTGGGCCTAGGCTACATAAAAAAAAAGTTCAAAAGCAATGAGCCTGATGCAGCAGATCAGAACGTTTATCTTAAAACGTTGATAAACTGTTATTTCTTCACATTATAAGCTTAGCAATGTGCACAAGGCCGTAGGCTACGCGCGAATGTTCGTTTCAAAGTACAACAGGCGGAAAAAACACCATTGTCAAAGTGACAGATAAAAAATATCCTTTAGAAATGTAGAGAGGGGAGATCTAAAGATGCAACAACCATGGGTTGCTAATATGACCAGGATTATGCCTTTGGCTACCGGACAATGAAAGAAAGTTGAAAACCAATAGAACATGAGAGAAATAGGCTGGTGGTTTCAATAGCATATGGAAGTCTATTTTCCTCCACAGATACTTTTCCTAGGCTACTTTGAAGCAAGGTAAAACATACCTCATAATGGGCTGGAGTAGTAAAACATTCAGGATTCAAATATGATTTCAAAATGCATACCACCTCCAGCTCATTGTGAAGTAATGTGCGACGCACTGATGAAGCCTGCCTTCCTGGTCGGATATTTTCCTTACCCTGCTAAATAAAATCCCCATGCCTGGAAATCCCAAAAAATGTGTGTGCTCAAATGTATGCAAATGTATCCTATCCAGCACCCCTAACTCACTGTCATGCACTCCACCTGTTATGTCAACATCAGCATCTCCTTTCGATATTTGGCCCAAATAGTTATGAACTAATAGAGCACTGGCTGGTAGGTTCAGATATAAGGTAACAACATGTGGTTAACTTTTCCAGAAAATTGTTGAAAACAGGCAGTATGTGTAACTAAAGTTTAGTCAAGCTCAAGTAAAACTGAATGTTCAAGTTACACAACACTGCACAGAAGTGTTTCATATCCCTCCTCCCTCTAGCACAAATGCTAAAGGGGTAAAAGTTATACTTTCAGTGAAAACGAATGGTTCAGCTACTCCAAAATTCCAACGCTTGGAAGACTTGGAAGGGTGAATGGCAACATGTATATCTTACTTTTAAGCCCTGTCAACTGCCATTTTATAACAATGCTAAGTGTTCAAACTTCGTTCTGAACTTTCTAACCTTGTCCGTGTCCCGACCTACAGTAAATCAGTAACTGGTTGTTGAACTCCTTTCAGGAAGGGGTTTCTAGAATGGTTTTAATCAACAACTGTGTGACCGAACGGCCCATGACAGGCATAGCTCGTAACATCACAGTCATTCAGCAGACAACGTTAATCGTATCCCCATTCACAACAACATTTGAAACCAAGTTTATTTTCAACACTTTCAAAAGTGTCATTTTGACACCAGTACAGTGAGTTAATTCAAAACAACACAGAAAAGTATTAAATGACAAGGGAGTTATTTATAAAATGACATGGAAAAGTATGGAATGGCTTTTAATGTCGTTTTAACTCTAAACTAAAATCAACCCCATGACCAGAGTGGTTCTTGCGCTTTTACTGTGAATCCTAAACTGTTTTCTTCCCTTTGGTGCCTAATGAACATGACCTAGTATTCCCTCCCTGGAATTCCATTCTGCAGGCGTAATAATGAGTGTTTTGGCCTTGTGAGTGTTTGATGCCGGTCCCCATTAAATACTGATAATGACACATACTGTACGGGGGTTCAAAGGTGCCAGTCTGCACCTCCTGCCTCAAGGCTGAATGGAGAAGTAGTCCCATCACATCATTTCCTCACAACGCACAACACACACACACACTGATCTATTTTTGTATGCTAATCTAGTTCTTTGGAAAATGTCATTTTGACAATATCTCAAAACATATGTTTCAAATTGTCATATGAGTTTAGTCCCTGCGCAAACGAAGACTAGTGATGACTGAGATGTGTCCAATCTCTTGAGCTCATTCTGTAGAAAATAAATAGAATGCACGCATTACTGCTGCTCTTAGGTACCATTTCACCCCACAAAGAGTAGTGGATGTCAATGGCCTACAAAGCTCTCAAAATGTTTTCCTTGGGCAAGCTAATTGTTGACAATCCACTCTGTTGAATGAAACAGTTAATACCAAGTAGTATGACGTTAGCCTATCATCTGGACAAGCTGAAGCACAGGAATGTAGGGAGTGCTTCCAACATGCCTGCTGCAACCTTGCAGGGGCCTACAGCCCTGGGGGCTTGGCACAGGGCCATCAAGGAGAGAGATGGAGGGGGATGGGAGAGATGGGAAGAGGTAAATGGATGTCAAGATGCCTAGCTGCCAGGGTGTTGAAGTGTTTATGTAATCCCACCCCACTCTCCTTCCCCTCCACCCTCTCTCCGGAGGGGAACACAGACCTTCACCTCCACCCTCTCTCCCCCAGACCTGTGCCTGGCTTGCACCAGTTCAAACTCTGTCACCCCCTCCTGAGGAGAGGGGAACACAGGGGCCTTATATTCGGCACTCAGCCCTGGGGTTGCATGACGGGACCGCTGCCCACAACCGTGCAGGGGCCGCCCTCCCCAGTCTTCCCTGAGCCATTTCCTGTACCAGCCTACCCAGCCTTTCCCGCCTAATAGACCATTTCTTCAGTCCTGAGGCTTACTGTATCTTTTCCTCCTTCCTTCCACACTGTATGGGTATGCCAGAACTTTCACAGTTCACACCCATTTCTTAATAGATACAGTCCTTCCCCGGAAACATATAGGACTGTAAAACCCCAATGGCTGGGTAACACCACAATGTCCCTGATATATCACAATATGGTCAGTTCACAAGGGGTTAAAACTGGCTATAATAGAAGAATTCAGGCTTCTGTGAGGCTTCTCACTTAGGAGTAGAGGCAGGGGAAGGAGTACCGAGCTGGCTGTAATCACACCTCTAGAATCACAATGTAAGCAATGGCTCAGCAGGGAGTCAAGAGGTAGAGAGTGGAATCTGTGTGTGTGTGTGTGTGTGTGCATGTGCAGATGTTCTGTGTGGGTTCTGCGTATGTTTGTTTGTGTGCATGTCAGCCAACATGCGTGCGTGTATGTGTATAGGAGGAGTTGAAGCAGGGGGAGGTGGAGCCCGCAGATCACAAAACAAGCTCCACGTATGGAACATGGTGCCACTGCCATGGAATCCCATGTGTGTCATAAAGTGGCTCCTGGCAGATTCCTGCAGTTGGTTTAAAGAGGGACCTCCAGGGCCAAAAGACAAAGAAGTGTCTTTATGTACTGGGTGGAGGGTGTAGGTGTGGGCTCTACCTGCAGGGAAAACTGCAGTGCTGTGTGCCAAAGTGTACCTGAGAACCCTTTCAATAGAGGCATGGAGGAGAGGTATATGCCTGCCCACCTTAGGAAGAATGTCAGTGACCCTGTGTGGTTGGACAGCTGGCAGCCCTCCGGTTGCTCCAGCCCCAAACTGTCCAGGCCCACCTAGGTCAAGTCCCCCAAGAGCTCCCCCTGTCTCCGCAGGGCCACTTTGGAGACTGTAGCCAGAGAGGCCACCTACAGGGCAATGGAGGAATTTGGCTCCCTGAACTGAGGCGCAGATTGGCAGCCTACAGCCCAGAGAGAAGCCCCAGCCTGCCTCGGTACTACCAGCAGCAGCCCCGCTGCCAGTCCTGGGGTGGGTCCCCGGTCCTGCCTAGGGGTGCCGAAATGCCGCCAGTCAATGCACGCCTCAGACTCAGACAGGAGCCGTGGTTTGTATGGCCTCACCAGTAGCCCAGCTTCTCACCAGCTCTCTGTTCAAGCCAGGCAGTCCTACTACAACTACACCATGTCCCCTTCAGGGTGGGGCTGTGCTGGAGAACCCTGGCCATGGAGGGTGGCATAGGGTTGAGACTCCCTGGAGTTGTAGCCAGGCTGACATGGTAGAGTTAGCCTGGGACGGGGTGGGGGAGGGAATGAACCAGACGAGAGACAGAAGAAGTATTTCCCTGGCCACTAGCCCTCACATGACTCGTAAGCTGGCTGAGGAGGTTACCAAGCTGTCCACCATCTTCATGGACAGGAGGACTCCCTCCCCCACCCCATCCCAGGCTAACTCCATCAGGCAGAGAGCCCCAAGCCTGGCTACATCTCCAGGGAGTCTCAACCCTACTCCACCCTCCATTGCCAGGGTTCTCCAGCACAGCCCCACCCTGAAGTTAACACCCACACACACCTACAGGACCATAGAAGCTGGACCCCACTCCAGAGAGTCCAAACCAGGTAAAGGACAGGGGCAAGCCTTGCCCTTCTGCTGAAGGAGGAGATCTCCTCCCCTGCTATGCCAGATACGCTGCACCTATTGGTGGCGTCCCACACTCCTATCATAGACCCTCGGCTGCAGAGAGCTGAGCTGCTGACGAAAGACAGCCCCACCCTGCACCGCCACCAGCCCCCACAGTACATGGGAGACCGGGACTCCTCCAGCCTGGAGAGGACACCGTATAACACCCGCTTCAACAGGGGCATCCGAGGGACAACCTGGACAGCAGCAGCCGCCTGCTTATAAGACTTGACATGGAACCGCCAGAGAGCTGGAGCTCCAGGATGCAGCAGTCTTTAGCTAATGAATGGTTGCGAGGTGCCAAGGCATTTTGTTGTATCTTGACATGCTATCTTCATCTTATCATGTCTGACAGTCCATGTAAACTGGGAAAGGAACATGCTTTTTCATTTCTCCTCCCTCCATTCCTTCCATCCTGCTCACTTTTTAAGATGTATATCATTTCAGTGTCAGTCAAGATAAGCAATCACAGATTGAGCCGAGGCTGAGCAACATGTGTTTGGAGTTTGAAAATGTTTCATAGGTTTATGATTTATAACAAAGTATGCTAATTCCCTTAGGGAGCTCTCCCATGATATTCATTTCCAGGGTACTGCATTTTTACAGATGACTATTACAGTGGTGTGAGGTGTGTTTATCCCATGGATTTAACTGTCTCACTTTTGTCTGGGATTTTCAATGGCCATTGAAACTTGACTGATGAAATCATTATAGTCAATTATCAGATTAGTGGCTGTGTAGAAAAATTGTGCAGTTGTTTATTACGATCTATGTTCCTCATCTTGACGCTAGCTACTAGCTAGCAAAATAGCTAACCATGAAACCTTAATCCCTTGTTCTGTTCATGTATGTATGTATGTATGTATGTATGTATGTATGTATGTATGTATGTATGTATGTATGTATGTATGTATGTATGTTGGCTCCAGTGTTTGCCAGACGTTTTTTGTCTTTGTGTGAATGTGTATGTAAAGCAGCCCAGCCCTTCATCACCCGTGTTCCCCAGTACCATTCACACATCCACCCACACAATACAAAGCATCAACAAATGAGTTTAATGGAAATCTTTTGGATCGCGTGGGCGAATCCTTATTCCTTTCTCTCAAACACTGTTCTATGAGGATTAATGTGAGCTAAAGGCTATACTTTCATAGTCTTTGTTCTTCCAAAACCTGCTTAACATTTATCGTCAACCTGGACTCAGGGGTGGACGTAACAAAGTAAACGTCTGTCTCCCTCCATTTTATGATTTACATTTCGTATGGAATGTAAATGTATGGAATGTATTCATTCAAATCAATTGTTATTTGTCACATACACGTGTTCAGCAGATGTTATTGCGGGTGTAGCAAAGTTCTTGTGTTTCTAGCTCCAACAGTGCAGTAATATCTAACAAGTAATATCTAACCATTTCACAAAAATACACACAAATCTAAAGTAAAGGAATGGAATTAAGAATTTGTAAATATTTGTGCGAGCAGTGTCAGAGCGGTGTAGACTAACATACAGTAGAATAGGATAGAATACAGTATATACATATGAGATGAGAAATGCTAAATTTGCAAACATTATTAAAGTGGCCAGTGATTTCAAATATATACGGCAGCAGCCTCTAATGTGCTAGTGATGGCTATTTAACAGTATGATGGCCTTGAGGAAGAAGCTGTTTTTCAGTCCCTCGGTCCCAGCTTTGATGAACCTGTACTGACCTCGCCTTCTGGATGATAGTGGGGTGAACAGGCAGTGGCTGGGGTGGTTGTTGTCCTTGATTATCTTTTTGGCCTTCTTGAGACATTGGGTGCTGTAGGTGTCCTGGAGGGCAGGTAGTTTGCCCACAGGGATGCGTTGGGCAGATCTCACTACAATCTGGAGAGCCCTGCAGTTGCGCGCAGTGCAGTAGCTGTACCAGGCGGTGATACAGCCCGACAGGATGCTCTCAATTGAGCACCTGTAAATGTTTGTGAGGGTTTTAGGAGCCAAGCTAAGTTTCTTCAGCCACCTGAGGTTGAAGAGGTGCTGTTGCGCCTTCTTCACTACACTGTCTGTGTGGATGGACCATTTCAGGTTGTCAGTGATGTGTATGCCGAGGAACTTGAAGCTTTCCACCTTCTCCACTGTGGTCCCGTCGATGTGGATAGGGTGGGTGCTCCCTCTACTTTTCCACAATCAGCTCCTTTGTTTTGTTGACATTGGGTGAGACGTTATTTCCTGGCACCACACTCCCAGGGCCCTCACCTTCTCCCTGTAGGCTGTCTCGTCATTGTTGGTAATCAGGCCTACTACTGTTGTGTTGTCTGCAAACTTGATGATTGATTTGGAGGCGTGCGTGGCCACACAGTCATGGGTGAACAGGGAGTACAGGAGGAGGCTGAGCATGCATCCTTGTGGGGCCCCAGTGTTGAGGATGGGGGCGGCCTGTCAGGAAGTCCAGGACCCAGTTGCACAGGGCGGGGTTCAGACCCAGGGCCTCGATCTTAAGGATGAGCTTGGATGGTGCTATGGTGTTGAATGCAGAGCTATAGTCAATGAACAGCATTCTTACATAGGTATTCCTCTTGTCCAGATGGCATAGGGCAGTGTGCCCATGCGATGGCGATTGCATCGTCTCTGGATCTATTGGGGAGGTAAGCAAATTGAAGCGGGTCTAGGGTGTCAGGTAAGGTAGAGGTGATATGTTCCTTGACTAGTCTCTTTAAGCAATTCATGATGACAGAAGTGCGTGATACGGGGCAATAGTCATTTAGTTCAGTTACCTTTGCTTTCTTGGATACAGGAACAATGGTGGACATCTTGAAGCATGTGGGGACAGCAGACTGGGATAGGGAGCGATTGAATATGTCCATAGACACAGTGAAGTTATTTGAGAACCGTCATAGTATCAGCATGAGGGGGAATATACACGGCTATGACTATAAACGAAGAGAATTCTCTTGGCAGGTAATACGATCATCATTTGATTGTGAGGTATTCTAGGTTCTGTGAACAAAAGGACTTGAGTTCCTGTATTTTCTCACAATCAACCCATTAGTAGTTAATAATGAAACATACACCCCCGCCCTTCTTCCTGGAAATATATTTATTTCTGTCTGCACGATAAACTGAGAACCCAACTGGCTGTACGGACTCAGACAGTATATCCCGAGAGAGACATGTTTCCGTGAAACAGAGTATGTTACAATCCCCAATGTCTCTCTGGAAGGAAATCCTTGCCCTGAGCTCGTCAACTTTATTATCCATTGACTGAACATTACCGAGTAATATACTCCGAAGCGGTGGGTGGTGTGCGTGCCTACTGAGTCAGACTAGACGTCCACTCCGAGTACCTCTCCTCCACCGGTGGTGTTTTGGATCAGCCTCTGGAATCAGTTCAATTGCCCTGGGGGGTACAAACGAAAGAAGCCGATTCAGGAAAGTCGTATTCATTTACATTTTTTTAAACATTTAAGTCATTTAGCAGACGCTCTTATCCAGAGCGACTTACAAATTGGTGCATTCACCTTATGACATCCAGTGGAACAGCCACTTTACAATAGTGCATCTAAATCTTTTAAGGGGAGGGGGGGTGAGAAGGATTACTTTATCCTATCCTAGGTATTCCTTAAAGAGGTGGGGTTTCAGGTGTCTCCGGAAGGTGGTGATTGACTCCGCTGTCCTGGCGTCGTGAGGGAGTTTGTTCCACCATTGGGGGCCAGAGCAGCGAACAGTTTTGACTGGGCTGAGCGGGAACTGTACTTCCTCGGTGGTAGGGAGGCGAGCAGGCCAGAGGTGGATGAACGCAGTGCCCTTGTTTGGGTGTAGGGCCTGATCAGAGCCTGGAGGTACTGAGGTGCCGTTCCCCTCACAGCTCCGTAGGCAAGCACCATGGTCTTGTAGCGGATGCGAGCTTCAACTGGAAGCCAGTGGAGAGATCGGAGGAGTGGGGTGACGTGAGAGAACTTGGGAAGGTTGAACACCAGACGGGCTGCGGCGTTCTGGATGAGTTGTAGGGGTTTAATGGCACAGGCAGGGAGCCCAGCCAACAGCGCGAGTTGCAGTAATCCAGACGGGAGATGACAAGTGCCTGGATTAGGACCTGCGCCGCTTCCTGTGTGAGGCAGGGTCGTACTCTGCGGATGTTGTAGAGCATGAACCTACAGGAACGGGCCACCGCCTTGATGTTAGTTGAGAACGACAGGGTGTTGTCCAGGATCACGCCAAGGTTCTTAGCGCTCTGGGAGGAGGACACAATGGAGTTGTCAACCGTGATGGCGAGATCATGGAACGGGCAATCCTTCCCCGGGAGGAAGAGCAGCTCCGTCTTGCCGAGGTTCATCTTGAGGTGGTGATCCGTCATCCACACTGATATGTCTGCCAGACATGCAGAGATGCGATTCGCCACCTGGTCATCAGAAGGGGGAAAGTATTATTCATGGTCGTAATGCTGGTAAAACTGGTGAGTTAGCGTCGCTTTGACATCCAAACGTTCTTCCCGGCTGTATGTAAAAACACAATAACGTCTCTGGGCTAATAATGTAAGAAATAACACAGAAAAAAAAAATACTGCAAAATTTACAAAGATCTATAAGCACGGCAGCCCTATCTGTCGGCACCAAGAAGGCTTGGTTTTCGCTAAGGTGTGGACAGGGGTGGCGGATGGGTGTAATCCCATGACTCTGTATCAGAAAGTTGTGTGTTTGATCCCAATGATGACATTTATATTTAGTTTTTTTTAATCCTCTCCCAAACCTTAACCCTTAAAGGAGAAGTTTACCCAAAATACAGACACTCCCAAGTGATTCCATACATTGAAGCAAGTTCAGTGGAGTTTGCCCTCTCCTATTACATTTGAGGTAAGACCCAGATGCAGACAATGTCAAATTAACAACCGTTTATTAATCCAACAGGGGCAGGCAAAAGACAAGTCAAGGGCAGGCAGGGGTCAGTAATCAAAATATGTGGGGCAAAGGTACAGGCAGGCAGGCAGGCTCAGGGTCAGGGTCAGGGCAGGCAGATAAGGTAAAAACCGGGAAAACTAGTAAACAGGAACAATCAAGAGACAGGAAGAGAGGGGAAAATGCTGGTAGGCTTGACGAAACAAACAAACTGGCAACAGACAAACGAGCACACAGGTATATATATACACAGGGGATAATGGGGAAGATGGGAGACACATGGAGGGTGGTAGAGACAATCACAAAGACAGATCAGGGTGTGACAGTAACCCCCCCAGTAGTGACTACCTACCTGGGCACATACCTGGTTGACCGGGGTGTCTCCGTTGGAAATCTGTGATGAGGCCTGGGTCCAGAATGTTCCTGTCGGGGACCCAGCACCTCTCCTCCGGGCGATAACCCTCCCAGTCAACCAGGTACTGGAACCCCCTGCCCCGAGGTCAAACCTTCAGGAGACTCCTCACAGTGTATGCCGGTTGGCCGTCGATGAGACGGGGAAGACGGATGGGCCTGGAAACAGGAGACAAAGGACTGTGAGTCATGGGTTTAACTCTGGACACATGAAAGGTGGGATGTATACTAAGGGTACGGGACAACAGAAGACGAACAGCAGAGGGGCTAATCATTTTTGAGATGGGAAACGGGCCGATAAACTGGGAGGAGAGTTTGCGGGATTTATCTCCCCCCGATAAACCGCAGGGAGAGATCCCGGGTGGATAACGATACCTTCTGCCTGAGACAATACAGGGGAGCCGGGGTCCGATGGCGATCCGCTTCTCGTTGATACCTGGAGGTGGTCTTGAGGAGGGCCGACCAGGCTCTCCTCCAGGTCTGACAGCGGTGGATAAACATCTGGACAGAAGGTATGCCGACCTCTTCTTCCTGCTCGGGGAAGAGCGGGGGCTGAGACCACAGGGAACACTCAAATGGCAATAGGCCCGTGGCAGAGCAGGGAAGGGTGTTGCGGGCATATTCTACCCACACAAGCTGCTGGCTCCAGTTGGTGGGTTAATGAGCCTGCCAGGACGAGAACTGAGGTCCCCGGTCGGAGACCATGTCCACGCGCAGTCCATGGATCCAGAAGACGTGCTGCACCATGAGCTGGGTCACCTCCTTGTCCTTGGAAACAGAGATGACAGCAAGAGCTAACTGGTGTTCGGTCCCTGGCTGCACTTTATATAGGAAATCAACGGAAGAAGGCACCAAATTCCACTGTTTTCCGATAAAATATGTCAATCTTACATCGCTGTGTATGCGTAACTAGCACTTCAGCAATAATCCATATGATTGAGATATGTAATCTGAAATTATGGAGAGAGACAATAGACATTGTGTCACCTTACATTACAGAATAGAGTATCATAAAACCATTGTGACAAATAAACATAGGCTATATAGTGTTTTGGGCTAATGTGAAAACATAACCCTGATAACGGTCCCGCTCATAGAGATTTATGATAAGTAATCATTCAATAAAGTAAAGTTTAGCTACTTATTCATTAAATAATTGTCCATATAGCCCATCTGGAACAGGGTTGCGTCACCAATACATTTTTGGTATTCTGAAAATTGTTTCCAGGACACCAGAGTTTATATGGGCAGCACAATACCTGTGGTCGCAAAAGCAACCTTACCTCTCCTCATCATCATAACGTTCCTCTATTTCTGTATGAATTGTAGTCACGTACTCAAATTCTCTTCAGCTCAAACATTCCTCATTCGCTCCATTGGTGCACCATTGCCACATCTGCACCACCAGTCTGTGTTGATCCTGGGGATGGGTTGCGGCTTTGGTCCAGCTGCGGCTTTGGTGGCTAAGGTGGCAGCGACCATTACATTTACATTTACATTTAAGTCATTTAGCAGACGCTCTTATCCAGACCATCTGAAGCTCAATTTGCCTCAATTCTTTGTTCAAATAATCAGGCTTATATGAATACGGTTCAACAACCTTCATCGGTGCCCCTCCAGTAGCAAGTATGTTGTTGTCAGACATTTGTAGGTTGTGGTTTACTTTGTATAACTAACGTCTAACACTGTCTTCACTTCTCTGCCCCCCATAAAACGTGCATCTGTGAATAAGGGCATATCGTGCAGTTTCTACATGGCAGGGATTCCCCCGAGAGCACACATGTGCAGTTGTTACCCATCTCCACTGCTGTGGCAGTCAGCTACATGAAATAATGTTATAAAATAATCACAAATGTTAGTACTAAAACCGACAGTACTTTTGAAAATAATTGCTCATTGTAAGCTTTCAATAAAAACATTTGTCTGAATTGTAAATTCACTGGCAACGGAGCAGAGCGAGGCCTGCATCCTGCAACATTTTTGCAGCTGTTTCAGTACAGCGATACAGGCAGAGAGACGGGAGAGGGCAAACTCCACTGAACTAGTTTCAATGTATGAAATCACTTGGGAGTATCTGGATTTTTGGTAAATTTCTCCATTAAACTTCTAAATTTGACTTTGGAGCAACCTCGGAATTTTCCGTTTGGAGAAACGGAAAATAAACGTCTAATTCTGGAGTGAGACTGTGAGAGCTTGTTGAGCTAACCTTAGCTAGGTTATGGTTAGGGTTAGGGGTTAAGGGTTAAGGTCAGGGTTAGGGTGTAAGGGTTAAGATTAGGGTTAGGAGAAGGGTTAGCTAACATGCTACGTAGCTGTAAAGTAGCTAAAACGTTGTACGGTGTTGTAAAGTTGCTAATTAGTTAAAATGCAAAGGTTGTCCGTGATGTGATTTGAACACGCAACATTTTGGTTGCTCGACGTTCGCATTATATGCCCACCATCTTCCCCATACCAAACGTAACATATCATACTAATTTTAGTGTCACAGATGTACTTTTACTTTGTTACGTCTCGTCTATGAGGCCAGGCTGTTATAGTTTATCACCTCAAGCAGCAGCTCGCTCAATGAACAAGTGCTATCTTGTCTGAGATCTTCCCCTCCTCCTTCCTTCATCCACCCACCTCTCATTTCATTGTCCTTCGTTCATTTAATTCTCCCACCTGGTCTAGAGATAGAACCTTCACATCTCTGAACAAAGTCTCACCCACTCCTTCTTCCTGTGACAAAAGCCTCTCATAATCTATGGTCTACACAACCTTGACTCACTGCGCCCCTCTGTAAGGTATGCTTAAGCAACAGCCCGGAGGCTTCCATAGATTCTACTACCTCTCCACCCCTAACAGACACACATGGTCACACACACACACACACACACACACACACACACACACACACACACACACACACACACACACACACACACACACACACACCCCTCTCTCTCAGTGTTGGAGTGTAAATCAGTCCCAGGGACAGGGGGACATCTGCCAGCCATGAGAAGATCATCCAGGCAGGAATGCGATCAGGGATGGAGCTGCCTGGCGACCTCAGGAAAAAACACAGAGATCCTAGAGCTCAATATAGTATGTGTGTGCCCACGCACGTACGGGACTGCAGTCTTAAAACCAACTGCTCCAACCCAACCCACCCCACACTCCTCCTCTCATCTCCCCCATCTCTTCAGTTGACACGGGGGTGGGGGGTGCTGGAGAGATGCCTTCTGCTGTCTCTTTTTCTTCTCCAACTTTTTGTTATTAGGGACAAGGGAAAAGCAAAACATCTGGGAAGAGAGGCAGAAAGGGAGAATGTTTGAACTGGAGTGGCGAAGGAGTCCAATTGAACTGAATCCATCTCCAGAGCATCCAAAGAGCTTGTGTCCCTTCATGGGTTGTTAAGTTCTGCTCTCTTGTGAGCGTGGGTTAATGAGTGAAATATGTGGACAGAAACCACGGCTACATCCCAAATGGCACCCTAATCCCTTTATAGTGCACTATTTTTTTTACCAGGGCCCATAGAGCACTACATAGGGAATAGGGTGCTATTTGGGACGTATCCCAATACCATGTTTCTTTCTTTTTCCACCTCAGCAGCAGGGTGTATCAGAATAACAGCTTTGCGCCGACATTGACCTCATTGAGAAATTAGGAAACTCGATGACGCACTTCTTAATGCAGCTTCTCAATATTGATTTCACAGCACTTTGTAGAGAAGTCTTCCCCTCCCTTGATTCCCATGGAGGCCTGGTCCATGTTGATGGGAAATACTGTATCTCCATGCCCACCCACTCCGTCTGGCTTAAATTAAATCTGGTCAAGGCTTTGCTTGGTGGCCCAGTGTATTTACTGCTCACTCTCTTCAGTTGGTTGGGGGTTTCCTCCCTGCTAGTAAGTCTGGGTTACAAAACAAGATGAGCATGTGCTGTGAGCCCGTAATGTAGGACTTATGGCCATGTCATGCTGTCACGGCCAAGTGCTAAGCCTGAAAAGTAGGCTTTTTCCCAAAAGTGTTCAAAAGACTATGGATACTTACATGGTTTTGCGTTATTTTGTTATTCAGCAAGGACAGTTACTAGATAGATACCACATTTTATGCAGTCAAACCTCTTCAGTCTTCATTTTCTTCTCTATAATGGATTATAAAATCAAATTGATAGCCATATGTTTATGAGTGTGGCTCACAACTGTGAGGAGGTTGTCATATTTTTCAGACTACATGTTTACTCCTACCCCCCAAAAGTCCCACTTTCCCATTCATCTTCAAATCAAAAAGGCTTAAGCTGCAATACAGTGTGTTTTGTTGCTTATATACAGTTATTATTAATAGCTCCAAAGGTAAACGACAATCCATCACTGTCATGCCTCGTGTTTTGTTTTTGTTCGTGTTTTCTGTACTCAGTGTGGAAAATCAACCTTCATTTGTCGGGGGTTGTGTTTTTCCTGCCCATTTCCTTAACAGAGGGGACGAGGGGGAAGAACTCCCTTCCCAATACTCCCTCCCTCTTTCCTTCTTCCCTCCCTCTTTCCCAAACCCTGCTCATTTTTGGAGGTTCCTCATTCCTCCTTTTTTCTCTCTCTTTCTGAGAGGTTGTATGACAGCTTTTCCTGCTGCTGGCAGAGAGTGGAGACCGTGAGGGAGAGGGAAAGTCTGTTATTCAGAGCAAGCTACCACCTCTTCCCTATAGGTTTCTCTACACGCTCCAGGACTGGAGAACAGCAGTAGTCACACACAAGGAACGAGCAAGATTGACAAAGTCAGGATTGCTTGTTGTGTTGATTTTGTCAACCTGGATGCGAGAAGTGGACTGTTTTGACTGAGGCTAGCATTGAGCCTTACCTTATCTTGACAGGAATGAACTTTCCTAAGAGGACACTTTGACAGTACTACTTACTTGGTGAGTGTGACAACCCCAGTCTGTGTATGTACAATAACATATGAACCTCAACGAGGTATTTAAATCACTGTATTTACAATGTAAAGGCTGTAACTTTTTGCGTTTCCCTTTAAAACCCATAAGCCCTGCTTAAGCCGGGGGAGGGTGTTCTACTAAGCTATATGGAATTCTTTTTGTTTTTGAGAAGGTCATACCAAGGATCATTTTGCTATTTGATTTTGAATTTTAATACCCCTTGAAGTATGCCCCAAAAATATGTTTTAAAATATTTTGGGCCGTCCTGCTATTAGCCCATACAAACGCGTTGAATGACAGATTCACTACATGGAACAACAGATAGTCCCCCCCAATAAATCTAAAGGAAGTGTGTTCTGAAATGTCTCCCCTATATCTGAGAGATATAAGAAAGATCAGGAAACATTTGTAACTTATTTTTTTGCGTGTATTTAACCCTTACTTTTGGCACTAAACAGTCTTCACATATATACATACTTCCATTCATTTTTTCAACTGGTATCATATTAGTGTGTAGCCCAAACTTTTCGGACTCTCCAGACAGAAGTCGACAGATCGGCTGTACTGACTTCAGACGAGTCCCAAGGCACTTATTGGGGTCGTAGAGCAAAACGGAGACCACCATCGTGTTCGTGAAAGTCTCATCTTTCCATAGAGGGGTCATAATAGTTTGGGAAGACTGATTTTTGTGATGTCTCATGGTATGACAAACACCATTCTAGCTCTTTCACCTTTCACCACAGATGTGGAAGTGTGACATAGGCAGATGCAGTGGATTGAGATGCATCTAATGCAAAACCTGATATCTCTAGCTTAAACCGACTGATTTTTTTATGGGGGTGCGACCTGCGGTGTGTGTCTATAGGTACAGCGGGGTTTCAATGAGTGTCTGCTGTTTCATGTTTTGCCGTTTTTGCAGTTTATGTTCCTTCAGAACTCTGCAAAGCAGTACTCTTGTGGTTGCAAGAGTTTGGGAACACTTTAAAAACTCTAATGACGACTAGAGGTTCCCTTTCTGTCAGCGCACTCAGCAGAACACACAGCTATAGGTTCCAGCGCTGTGTGTTGTAGCTCGTTTCCTTCCTTCCGGGAACAGTAGCTATATTCATATCTTTACGTGATCCAAGCTCATTTATAGGGGTTATACTGTTCTTGTTGGAGTGTCCTCAAGAGAAGCAATGCTCACCTTTGAGTGTCTCAACAAGTGTCTCAATGTGAGCTCTTACGAGAGCTAAGAGCTCACTGCCCCAACATGTATCTGATGGATCAGTGCCAGAGAGCAGGGCTGATGCAGCTCGCTGCACAGTGGCTAACCTTGCGGTGATAGATGACTTGACTTTCGCCGCAATAAATGCAAACATCCTGCCGCATTCTGTATTTTGGTGAGGGCCGCATCAACAGCGTAATACGATCTGGGGGAGCCGAGGTGGGAGTGTCATGCTTCACTGATGTGCAGCCCTCCCGTTTCATCAACATATAGGGGTCCTGTGTGTGTGCGTACGTGTGGGTGTGGGTTTGAGAATAATGGTTTTGTCTCACACATGCACACACCGTCTCTACTGGAGTGCTGTGGTCAGCTCCTCTTATCAGTAGGAGATAGCCATTCTCAGAGGTCCCCTCTAATTAGCATTTCTAAGTGGGCAGGCAGCTTGCTGTCCCTCCCTGTGTCAATCTGATAAAGTGACAGATAACAGAGGATAAGTGTGAATGCCTTAAACCCTCAAGCGTGTTTTGGGACAGTTGACTTGTATCTGACCTCTCCCAGCTATGTTCCCCACCATCCTCTTGTTCTCCTCAATCTCACTGCCCAATGTTTTATCACTGGGGTTTTTGCCTTATCTGTGGCCTCTAAGGAGTCACAGGTCAATCCTTGACTTGAAACACTTGTCTAAACTCTAAACCATTTGCCTGGCCCTCTGCTGCACAGGAGACAACAAAGCGTTCAGAGTGCTTTTACAGACACACATACTGTACAGTGCCTTGCAAAAGTATTCATCCCCCTTGGCGTTTTTCCCATTTTGTTGCATTACAACCTGTAATTTAAATGGATTTTTACTTGGATTTACATGTAATGGACATACTCAAAATAGTCAAAATTGGTGAAGTGAAATGAAAAAAATAACTTTATACAGAAAAGTATTTACCTCCTTTGTTTTGAAGCCCTTAAATAAGATCTGGTGCAACCAATTACCTTTAGAAGGCACATAATTAGTTAAATGAAGTCCACCTGTGTGCAATCTAAGTGGCACATGATCTGTCACATGATCTCAGTATACATACATCTGTTCTTGAAGGCCCCAGTGCCTGGAGCAGTTTTGCCTTGAAGAATGGGGAAAAAATCCCAGTGTCTAGATGTGCCAAGCTTATAGAGACACGCCTCAAGAGATTTGCAGCTGTAATTGCTGCAAAAGGTGGCTCTACAAAGTATTGACTTTTTAAATAGTTACGCACGCTCAAGTTTTCTGTTTTTGTTGTCATATTTTGCATCTTCCAAGTGGTAGGCATGTTGTGTAAATAAAATTATACCAACCCCCCTAAAATCTATTTGATTTCCAGGTTAAGGCAACAAAATAGGAAAAATACCAAAGGGGGTAAATACTTATGTAAGCCACTGTAGCCCTGGATCAAGATGAGTGGTGTATTTTATGAGTGGTGTATTTGCTTTATTACCACTACAATCCTGTAATGATGCCTTGGTATTGCTATTTAAGCCATTGGCTTGGTCTTGCTGTTCTCGCCTAGCAGAAACTGATAGAGTAACTCACATCTGACAACTTCTTAGGGTGAGTAAACCATTACTCTCACATGTGTTGGTATAATTTTTGTTTTGTTGTGTAACATGAGAGAGAGTTTGAGACATGCTACCTAAATGAAGTGGGAGGCACAGTATATTATATTTTGTAGACCAGTAGCCATTAAATGTTATAAACAGGTTTTCAAAGAGACACAGAAGCTATGAACTGCCTTGTCCAATCAGATGTAAAGCCAACGAGACTGTATTCGATTCAGATTCGCCATTGACAAATAATTGGATGATGAGTGATTTATCTCTGAAGCTGTGTTTAGCAAGACTCCAACTAAAAGCACTGCTGTCTCATAAAGCCTCAATGCCTTCTAATGACTGCTTCTCCCTGGTCTCCTTAGACTTAGGGGGATGTTTGACATGCTAAATCCACTAGGGTTTGCCTAAGCCTCTCTATCTCTGTACACATGTGAATGTCCAAGAACATAAAGAGCCCTGCAATTAAGGTAGAATTTGTTTAAAACTTTACATGGGAATCTGGGGGAAGAGAGGAACCATATGGTGAAAAAGGAATAAAAACAAGATGACAGGGTTAAGCACACAGGAACTGGCCGAGGTTTGGACCAAGTCATTGTTTTACAAGTTTGAGTTTCGAGTCCGAAACAAGTCATAATGTGCTCTTCACCAAATGTAATACAATTTCATATTTTTAACGAGTAATAGTTAGTATATTACGTTTATGTAAATCATGAATGATTTTAAAAATATATATATATTAACTACTTTCCAAATAAACGTTATATTTCCATGGTCTCTCTCTCTCTATCTCTCTCTCTCTCTGTGTGTGTGTTTACAGTAGGCTAACGTATGTCAGTGGATTTAGGAACAGCAGTAACATCAGGCAGGATTTAGGCTACCAATTGTCTAGCCAGTTGAAGCTCAATCTTGGGTGCAATGATCACATTCCCGCACTGACTGACTGACTGTGTGGAGGCTCATTGATTGAACGTTACGTTTGCTACAAGATACACTAGTAAATTAATCAAATGTATAGCTGTCGGCTATATTAGCCACGACTTACTGTTCTTTGTGCAGCTTCAAATGTCGAACAACGTTGGAAATTGTTGCTCCTCCGTCTGTAATTTTCTTCCCGCATGTTTTGCAAGTTGCAATCCATTTTTTTGTTGATACAGCGTCGTCTTTATATCCAAATGTAATTATTTTGGGTATCATCTTTCCAAGGGCTCCATCTGAATTCACCCGCCGACATTCCTCTGCACTGCAACTTTTTCTCAGCTGACACAATTTGATTGGCTGCTGTCCGATTCAAAAAGTAATGCGCTGCACACTTTTTTTAATAGGATCATTTTTAATATTTGGGCTTGGGAAGGGTATCAAGTCAGGTCGAGTCATAACGCTCAAGTCCAAGTCAAGTCACGAGTCACTGGTGTTAAAGTCAAAGTCGAGTTTCAAGTCATCATATTTGTGACTCGAGTCTGACTCGAGTCCTAGTCATGTGACTCAAGTTCACACCTCTGGAAACTGGTACAGTGACGTTTGTAAAGTATTTCTAGTATTCATTGATTTCACATTAAATAAGAGACACTTGACTCAGAAGCTCAATCTTATGATTGATTCATAGTTTACGGTCGGTTATCAAATAAATATCAAATATTTATGGTCTACACCAAACAAGTCGTTTGTCCAGCCCCTGACGAACTAAAGAGTTCATACCATACAGACTAAAAATGACAGCACGTGTCTGTTTCCCAGAAGACTAGGCTTAATTTATGTCCAGGAAACCAGCTCTACTTGCTTGTGAACAGGACATGGTTAACTCTGCCCAGCCACTCATGGAAAGGGTTAACACATTTTGTGTCATAGGGTAATCACAAGTCTTGTGTAATGAATGCAGTGTGTGGTTGTGGTCGGATGGTACATGCTGGCCCAGATCGATCAAAGATCACAACTCTATTTTTGGAGTTTGAGGTTGTGGATCACCTGAGGGTTACTGTGCTTTAAGAAAGCACAGGGGTGAATATGAGGCAAAAATTAACACACATATGGGTGTATGCATGGACACACATCATCACGCTCTGTCTCACACACACATTCCCGCGCGGACACACACACACACACACACACACTTACACTCTCTCGCACACACACACACAAACTCATTAAGTTCCAATTCTGAGCATCAATGTCCTGGGCCCTGTATGTACAGTATTTTATTAAATGTTTCATTAATTTCACCTTAATTTAACCAGATAGGCTAGTTGAGAACTGCGACCTGGCCAAGATAAAGCAAAGCAGTACGACACAAACAACAACAGAGAGTTACACATGGAATAAACAAATCATACAGTCAATAACACAATAGAAAAAAATATATACAGTGTGTGCAAATGAGGTAAGATAAGGGAGGTGATGCAATAAATAGAACACAGTGGCGAAATAATTACAATTTAGCAATTAAACACTGGAGTGATAGAGACTGGAGTTATAGATGTGCAGAATATGAATGTGCAGAGATACAGGTTAGAGATATTGGGTGCAAAGGAGCAAAAAGATAACAGTATGGGGATGAGGTAGTTGGATGGGCTATGTACAGGTGCAGTGATCTGGGAGCTGCTCTGACAGCTGGTGCTTAACTTCTCTGCGATATGTGGGACGGTAGTGTCCCACCTCGCCAAGAGCTAGTGAAATTGCATGGCGCCAAATTCAAAACAACAGAAATCCAATAATAAAAATTCCTCAAACATACAAGTATTTTACACCATTTAAAGATAAACTTGTGGTAAATCCAGCCACAGTGTCCGATTTCAAAAAGGCTTTACTGCGAAAGGACACCAAACAATTATGTTAGGTCAGAGCCAAGTCACAGAAAAACACAGACATTTTCCAGCCAAAGAGAGGAGTCACAAAAAGCAAAAATAGAGATAAAATTAATCACTAACCTTTGATGATCTTCATCAGATGACACTCATGGTACTTCATGTTACACAATACATGTATGTTTTGTTCGATAAAGTTCATATTTATATCCAAAAATCTCAGTTAACATTGGTGTGTTATTTTCAGTAGTTCCAAAACATCCGGTGATTTTGCAGAGAGCCATATCAATTTACAGAGATACTCATAATAAACATTGCTAAAAGATATGTGTTATGCATGGAATTTTAGATCCACTTCTTCTTAATGCAACCGCTGTGTCAGATTTTTTTTAAACTTCACTGAAAAAGCACACCATGCAATAATCTGAGTACAGTGCTCAGACACAAAAACAAGACATACAGATATCCACCATATTGTGGAGTAAACAGAAGTCAGAAATAGCATTATAAATATTAATTTGATGATCTTAATCAGAATGCACTCCCAGGAATCCCAGTTCCACAATAAATGTTTGATTTGTTCGATAAAGTCCATAATTTATGTCCAAATACCTCCTTTTTGTTCGCACATTTAGTACACAATCCAAACTCTCGAGGCGCGGGCAAGTCCAGGCGAAAGTTCAGATGAAAAGTCATATTACAGTTCGTAGAAACATGTCAAACGAAGAATAGAATCAATTTGTAGGATGGTTTATCATATAAATCTTCAATAATGTTCCAACCGGAGAATTCCTTTGTCTTCATAAATGCAATGGAAAGCAGGTCGCTCTCACGTGAGTGCGCGTGATCAGCTCATGGCACTCTGCCAGAGCCCTGACTCATTCAGACTCCTTCACAGTAGAAGCCTCAAACAAGGTTCTAAAGACTGTTGACAACTAGTGGGTGCGTTAGGAAGTGCAATATGACCCCATAGACACTGTATATTTGATAGGCAATGAGTTGAATAACTACAAACCTCAGATTTCCCACTTCCTGGTTGGATTTTCTTCTCGGGTTTTTGCGTGCCATATGAGTTCTGTTATACTCACAGACATCATCCAAACAGTTTTACAAACATCAGAGTGTTCCCTATCCAAATCTACTAATTATATGCATATCCTAGCTTTTATGGCTGAGTAGCAGGCAGTTTACTATACTCCCCCCCAGTCCCAAAGAAGTTAAAGTTAGTGAGAGAGATATGAGTCTCCAGCTTCAGTGATTTTTGCAATTTGTTCCAGTCATTGGCAGCAGAGAACTGGAAGGAAAGGCGGCCAAAGGAGGGATTGGCGTTGGGGGTGACAAGTGACATATACCTGCTGGAGCGTATGCTATGGGTGGGTGCTGCTATGGTGACCAGTGAGCTGAGATAAAGCAGGGCTTTACCTAGCAAAGACTTATAGATGACCTGTAGCTAGTGGGTTTGGCGACGAATATGAAGCAAGGGCCAGCTAACGAGAGCATACAGGTCGCAGTGGTGGGTAGTGTATGGGGCTTTGGTGACAAAACGGATGGCACTGTGATAGACTGCATCAAATTTGCTGAGTAGAGTGTTGGAGGCTATTTTGTAAATGACATCGCCAAAGTCAAGGATCAGTAGGATAGTCAGTTTTACGAGGGTATGTTTGGCAGCATGAGTGAAGGATGCTTTGCTGCGAAATAGGAAGCCAATTCTAGATTGCATTTTGGATTGGAGATGCTTAATGTGAGTCTGGAAGGAGAGTTTACAGTCTAGCTAGACACCTAGGTATTTGTAGATGTCCACATATTCTAGTGTCAACATATTCAAGTAGTGTTGCTGGACGGGCGGGTGGGCAGGTGCCTGTAGCGATCGGTTGAAGAGCATGCATTTAGTTTTACTTGCATTTAAGAGCAGTTGGAGGCCACAGAAGGAGAGTGGTATGGCATTGAAGCTTGTCTGGAGGTTAGTTAACACAGTGTCCAAAGAAGGGCCAGAAGTATACAGAATGCTATCGTCTGTGGAGAGGTTTATCAGAGAATCACCAGCAGCAAGAGCGACATCATTGATGTATACAGAGAAGAGAGTCGGATCGAGAATTGAACCCTGTGGCACCCCCATAGAGACTGCCAGAGGTCCGGACAACAGGCCTTCAGATTTGACACACTGAATTTAGTCTGAGAAGTAGTTGGTGAACCAGGCGAGGCAGTCATTTGAGAAACCAAGGCTGTTGAGTCTGCTGATAAGAATGTGGTGATTGACAGAGTCGAAAGCCTTGGCCAGGTCTATGAATACAGCTGCACAGTATTGTCTCTTATCGATGGAGGCTATGATATCGTTTAGGACCTTGAGCGTGGCTGAGATGCACCCATGACCAGCTGGGAAACCAGATTGCATAGCAGAGAAGGTACGGTGGGATTCAAAATGGTCGGTGATCTGTTTGATAACTTGGCTTTCGAAGACCTTAGAAAGGCAGGGTAGGATAGATATAGGTCTGTAGCAGTTTGGGTCTAGAGTGTCTCCCCCTTTGAAGAGGGGGATGACCGTGGCAGCTTTCCAATCTTTGGGGATCTCAGACGATACGGAAGAGAGGTTGAACAAGTAGCAATAGGGGTTGCAACAATTTTGGCTGATCATTTTAGAAAGAGTGGGTCCAGATTGTCAATTCCTGCTGATTTGTAGGGGTCCATATTTTGCAGCTCTTTCAGAACATCAGCTATCTGGATTTGGGAGAAGGAGAAATGGGGGAGGTTTGGGCAAGTTGTTGTGGGGGGTGCAGGGCTGTTGACCAGGGTATGGGTGGCCAGGTGGAATGCATGGCCAGCAGTAAAAAATGCTTATTGAAATTCTCAATTATCGTGGATTTATCGGTGGTGACAGTGTTTTCTAGCCTCAGTGCAGTGGGCAGCTGGGAGGAGGTGCCCTTATTCTCCATGGACTTTACAGTGTCCCAGAACTTTTTGGAGTTTGTGTTGCAGGATGCAAATTTCTGTTTGAAAAAGCTGCTTTCCTAACTGCCTAACTGTTCCTGGTTCAATTTTTTTGAATGGGGCTTGCTTATTTGCGATTGTGAGGAAAGCACTCTTAAAGAATAACCAGGCCTCTTCTAGTGATGGGATGAGGTCAATATCCTTCCAGGATACCCTGGCCAGGTCAATTAGAAAGGCCTGCTTGCTGAAGTGTTTTAGGGAGTGTTTGACTGTGATGCGGGGTGGTTGTTCGACCGCAGACCCATTACGGACACAAGCAATGAGGCAGTGATCGCTGAGATCCTGGTTGATGACAGCAGAGGTGTATTTGGAGGGTAGGTTGGTTAGGATGATATCTATGAGGGTGCCTGTGTTTACAGATTTGGGGTGGTACGGTGGTAGTTGCATTGGTAATTTTTGTGAGATTGAGGGCATCAAGCTTAGATTCTTGGATGGCCGAGGTGTTAAGCATATCCCAGTTTAGGTCACCTAACAGCACGAGCTATGGAGATAGATACGGGGCAATAAATTCACATATGGTGTCCAGGGCACAGCTAGGGGCAGAAGGTGGTCTACAGCAAGCGGCAACAGTAAGAGACTTGTTTCTGGAAAGGTGGATTTTTAAAAGTAGAAGCTCAAATTGTTTGGGCAGAGACCTGAATAGTAAGACAGAACTCTGCAGGCTATCTCTGCAGTAGATTGCTACTCCGCCCCCTTTGGCAGTTCTATCTTGTCGGAAAATGTTATTGTTAGGGATGGACATTTCAGGGTTTTTGGTGGCCTTCCTAATCCAGGATTCAGACACGACTAGGACATCCGGGTTGGCAGAGTGTGCTAAAGCAGTGAATAAAGCAAACTTAGGGAGGATGCTTCTAATGTTAACATGCATGAGCTAGATTGCGATGGAGCACGTATGATAAAGTTGATATGGTGATAGAGCATGTGTTTTCTCTTCTGGATTTCCATAGGAGAGCAGCACTTTGTCTCTGTCTAACATCAAAACCATCAACCCCACATCTGGCCGCTATTAACATCCACCCCCATGGGCCCATATCTCCATTACTCCCCATACCCCCACCAGCCCAATCCTCATGGGGTAAAGAGATTGCTCGCTAGATAATTTCTTATGTCACTAAAATACATGCTTCGGTTTGTCACGGATTGCAGTTACATTCGCACTGAAAAGCATAGAGGCTTCTCTGCTGAACCAAGTTGGAGTGGAGTTGAAGATGACACTCTCCATTTAAATTAAATCATCACATAGAGAAGTATGACATAAAGAAACCAAAATAATTTCCTTATTGAGTACCTGCCTTGTGAATTAGATCAGAATGTTTAGTAATGCCTTGGATGAGAAGAAGGTTCTGGTCCTTGAAAGCTACAGTGTTAAAAAGCTGTTGTTAAGTGAGACTAAAGTCAAATTCAACAACTTATCAAAACTGTCCACCCACTGTGCACAAATGTCGGTACAATGTCAATTTTGGATTTATATATGTTTGCTTTGTCAATGAGCGTGAATTGAAAGTGAAATCAAAACAATCTTTGAGCCATGTAAGTGCATTTTGGGTAAAATTTGGGAAAAGATTATCTACAAAAATGGTTGATTCTCTCAGTTTGTGCCTGGTGGGCAGTTTAAAATGGCTCACTTATAACCCAGAGAAAGTTAATCCAAGGCTAATGTTTGGAAACCACCTTCACTGGGTGGCAACCCTGCTCGCTGTTCGGGAGGAGAAAACGAAAAGCAGATTTTCTACGTTTGAGTCTCAGCTCAGTGGAGCGCCCCATACTCTCAGCTGGCAGACATCTTTGGGGTCAGCTCTACCTTGTGCTCCGTGTCACTGGGCCTGATGGCAAACACATGTCTGACTGGGCTCAAACTGAAATAATTCCCCCCACAGTACGAGCCCATGGCCAGGGCACGGTGCAATGGCAAACAGCACCAACACTTAGCACAGCTTGATCCCCGAGATCCCATGTCAAGAGAAAACAAGAAAGGAAGACACTCTCTTTTCTCTGAAATGCCCTTACAACCCTTTACTGTCGTCAAGAAAGACCGGCCGCGCTGGACAGAAAATGCCTTCACCAGATACCTACCCTCTGAATGCTTTTACAGGCCCCGGCGAACAGAGCCCAAGCTCTTAGGAAAAGTGTCCGTGTTTATTGGGTGGAACATTACCGCCTGCACCTCTGCCTGTCTTTCTCAGGGAGAGGGTCATGGCTAGAAGGGATACAGCTTCTGTTTAATTAACATCAAAAGTTTTTGGGGGTGGGGCATTTTTCCTAACCCTAACCCTTTTCTTAACCTTAATATAAATATCCTAACCTGCTACGTATATTCTCCTAACCTGTTGCATATGTTCTAACCTGATACAAAACAAATCTAAATGACAAAATCCCAGAGGGAGCTTGAACTTGAAGTTCAGGCTTTTCTGGACTTGGATGCTGTCCTGCCTTGGTTGGTGGTCAGGGGATCTTGGTTGGCTGGGTTTAGGCTAGAGAAAGCCTGTGAGACCATACACTGCCGTGATTGAAGCCACATGGTAACTCTTTTACAGAAATCTGTTGAAATAGGAAAAGTATGGAAAAATAACATCCAGTAGATATTGCTGTGATACAACTTCAGTTTATGAGCATCTAGGGAATAGCCATTAACCTGCTTTTCTGCTACTTACAGAATCTCACATCATGGCTTTCGGTGAAAAATGGAAAAAAAAATAAGAAAAGCAGTAGCTCTACAGGCTGCACAATTCTAGCATACAGTATTTATTCACGTTGCAAAAGTCAAGTGGAGTATATTGAGCTTAGAACTGCCTCCATGTGCTAAAAACAATGAATAAATTACTCCTCAGTGGTCCATTTGATCCCATGGATCATTAATCACAGACAGATTTTCTCCCTCAGTAGCAGAAATAAACATCTAAGAAACAAGGATCATTTTAATTAACATTGTCAGGGGCAAAGTTGATGAATGCTATAAAATTGTCCTCACTTTGCACTCAAACTCAAAGTGACACCAGCTCTCTCTCTGATCTCCCATGCCAGAGTTGTTGTATAATAGGCTATATCTGTGCATAGAAACAACAGAATGTGATTAAATTCAAATCTGGGCTTTTCAACTCACTGAAGACCTATGCCAGGCAAACCACAGAAAGAGCATCCATTGTGCCAGGGAAAAATTACAGCAGCACAGAAATTCTAGGTATCAAAAATATCCCTATCCCTCTGTGGTTCAAAGTGCGTCATTATCATGAGGAAGCAGGTGTACTCGCTCCCTTGTGGGATTTGTATTTTTTCATGCAGTTTCTCATTGTTATTCAATGATGGCTACACTCCCTGGATAAATTCCTACTCATGGGTTGTTAATGTGATTTCTCAGACGCGGCAGAGGAGTACTATGGTTAGATACTTTATGAATGGTTTATAGTGTACATGTATCTAGGGAAAAGGGCTTCTGTTTGGTAATAGGAGCGAAAAGTCTTGCCTCTGAGGTTGGTCCCTGTGGCTAGTCAATCATTTAGGAACTATCTTTATCTAGAGAGACGGCATAATCAGCTTCTCCCCACAAGACAATAACAGCATGATTATTTCAGACAATCAGACAATGTTATCCTTCACTTTAAAGCTATCATGTTGACTTTGTGGACAGTCAGTCATTGTTTCCATACCTCCATCTATGAATTCAATTTTTTTTTTTTTTTCTTTTACCCAGCTTTATAGCAAACCAAGTGGCGGGGCTGCCGTTTAAGGAGTGGGAGTTAAGGGCATTTGTCTGGACAAGGTTCCGGACTGACAGTACAACCGGATGTAAGGGGGGAAATTCGGTAGGAAAGGAAAAGCTATTGTGCTCTTCTGCAGGATGATAAGAACAAAAATATCACAACTTAACGGACAGGGTTTTCCTTCATTTGGTTCCTCTGTCCTCCCAACCAAAGCAAACAATTGTCAGTCAGAAATAGAGAATGAACTCTTCCCAGGCCTCACAACACCACATGTTGTTTACCTCAGCGTCAGTCTCAGCACTATTTGCCTTACAGTTATTTGAGACTTGGATGAACTTTTCATTGTTTTTGTATCTTGACATGGTGTCAAGATACACTCTTAAGTACACACTGATTGGCTTCAATGTGAAGTCATTGGTTGACTGATGCTGCCCACCATGTGACTGAGGACACAGGAAGTGGATTGTGTGTTCAAATTGTTTGACCTGAGGATATGAGGTCAGTTAGGATTGAATGGCAGGCATTATTTGGTAACATGCGAGGTGACGTAATCTATGATTGAGGCCTTCAAAGCTGAAGCCTTCTCACACAACATTAGCTTAGAGTGTGCCTCCATTCTTTTTCCTGTACCATAAAGGGTCTTTGGCATGTAGGTGTAGGAAAACCCTGTTTGGTTTTATGTCCATTTTTTTTTGTAGTGGCATAATGATCCCGTTAGCATTTGAACCCCTTTAGAGGCTCTTGAAGGGAGTAATATGCCAGAACATTTTCAGCACAGCATTCAAGGTCCCCAAAACTGCAGAACCACTGAAACATATGTGAACAGTGTTTTTCTCTCCAGCAGTGAAGGGGCATGGCAACATCTGCTATTGAATAGAAAATTAAGTCACTTGGAGAACATGACTGAAATTTGAGTCATGGGATTGAGGGAGGTGGAGAGCACGTCTGTTCATAATTTATTCCTCAGGGCAAAACAAAAACAAAACAAAACAACAGGCCCAGGTTAATTATTGTTGAGATTGGCTTTAAACGAGTCTCCGGTTGTCTTTAACCACCCTTCTCAGATGCCTGAGTTTTGACTAATTCCATTCTGGTGCATTCCACTGTGAGAAAAGAGCAGTTAGGCCCAGTTAGCAGTCCAATCATTAGCCATGACCTTGGAAAACTGGTGAAATCACTCGGACCTTACACTTTATTACCTAAGCTCTTTAAACAGTATCCTATGCGGGTACTGGCTGCTTTGCCTAGATGATGCATTGTTTCAAATAGCTCAGCAAGGATCAGGCCAATGTGGCCTGGTCCAAGATCTGTTTTTGTTTGGCAATTACAATGACTGTAGTTGGCTATACATACAACACAAACAGATCTGGGACCAGGCTACAGGAATGATGTGCTGGGGGAAAGTTGACCTTGTCTGTTCAAACACAAGTTGTAGTAATTGAAAAGGAAGGAAGTAAAAACAGGAAGTGTGTGCGGATGGAACCCGCTTCTGTGGTCCAAAACAAAAGGCTCACTGACCATATGACTCTGTGGCCTGGAGTGGAGAGATGCTGTCATGGCGACTGTTCCCTGGGTCCCTGCTAGCCCCGAACACTCTCTCGGCCCAGCATTAGTGTACATAGGGTCTGGCAAGAGTCAGCAAGATCAAAATCTGCACTGGGAAGCAAAGAGGCCCTGCTAAACCAACTCAAACTGGCACTGGGCTTTTTCCTCTCAACACATAAACGGTTTGTGAAAAATGTTTGAATGTTTTTCACGGTCCTCTTTCCCCACCTGGCATTTAAAGAGCTGCTCATATTCTGTGAGATATACGGTGGCTGTCAGGTTTATAGACTAGGATTTCTACTTCTTGGAGACAAAGTGCTCTGAGGATATTGCAGTGGTTTGATGTGTCAGAGATGGGATGAGACTTAAGTTTATGTGTTAAACTGTTTCCAGGGAAACATCAGCCTGTGACTTTATCAGAGATATTTTATATACTTTCATTCATTGTAAGCAGCTTTGACTTCACTTCAAACATATCAGTGCTTAGGAATGCACACAAAAACCTAGTGAGAGTTCAATCTTTGTCATGTTACAAACACCATGGACAAATCCCCCACCAAAAAATGCCTCTTCCTCCTTGCACATCATTTATTGTTGTGTACCCTCCATACATGAACAAGTGCAGTGTTTCAGTGTTTACTTACATGCCTTTTGAACATATGCGTATGTAAATTGTATTTATACAGTATGCACTGTATATGTATGCGTTTGTGTATCGAAATATGAACTTTTGTACTACTGAAAGCAAAGCCTGTATTTTGTCTGCTGCCGGACTGTGTATCCCTCGGCAACAGCAAAAGGCCTGTCATTGTTTGCATTGCCAACGCCTCAGTGAGTTTGGATCTGATGTAGGCTGACGGCTGTGTGAGTGTCTGTGTGTTTGCTCTTGTCTCAGGGCGGCCAAATGAACTGTTCGGCCTGAGGAGCGAAGGGCACGGGCGTAGATCCAGAGAGACAGAGAGAGAGGGTAGCTCAATCATTCAGCAAACCTCTCCACTTCCATCATGAGCTGGGACTGAATAGTTACCACTACAGCTTCATTCTATGGTAAGGTTTATGATACAATACAAGGTGTACATATGTCTGTGCTTCTTATTGCATATCTTTATATCTTAGAGAAAGAGAATTGTGCTTTTTTTTTAAAGAGTCAGGCATGTGCAATGCATATGGTTGACCAATGTTTTTGTTGCATTTTTCAATCCTTGCTGCATTAACAAATGAGCGTGATAACAACAGTATAATATCATCGGGATTCACATGAGTGTAAAATCCATAGACTGAAGAGATCAGCCAACAATGTTTGAGGTGACAGAACAAAAACAGGTGGCCTGTGCCATTTTTTTATGTCAATGATCTGTAGGCTATGAGAACATCACGCCATGTGCTATGACTTAGCTTGTTGTGAGCAATTCCACGGGTTAGTGCTCTATGTGACTGTGCTATAGAGTCAGCCATCTTGTCCTACTTGAACAACATGTTTGTTCCCCTGGGTGCCATAACACAGAACACGTGTAGAATGAAAGGGATCGAAGGCTAATGCTAACACATTGAAGGGTTCAGGGAGACTCGTATTGGCTGGGCCCCTGTGTCACTATCTATAGCGTCTTGGTTTTCCTGTGTCATGTGACTTCCGTGTACCATGTGAGGATGTCATCAAGGCGGGTCGGGGGGAGAACAATAGTGGAGCGGACGAGAAAAGGGCAGAGTCAGCAGGAAAGGGCTATGACAAGGGTTGAGGGTGAAGGGAGGGGGTTGCACAGGAAATGCAGGAGAGACCCAGCAGGGCCTTGTGGATAGAGTGTTCCATATGGGAGAATCCACCCAGCCTCTCACTCTGATTGGAAACAGTCTCTCTCTCTCTCTCTCTCTCTCTCACTCTCTCTCTCAAAAGCACAGGGGCTTGCCTTTATAGCCTAGCCTATGTAATTGACAGAAAATAAAAACAGACCACATAGGAAAAGAAGCAGGACCAGGCGTCATACTTTTGTTGTGTGGCGAGGCGTGGCGCCGCAAGGTTCTCTGTGAGGGAAACTTGAGACTTCCTGGGGAGTCTGAGGTGAGGGAGTAATGACCGGGCCATCGAGGGCCTGCGGGAACACAATGGAGCCAAACAGAGCGTCAGGAAACGCTGAGGAAAAGACTCAGACGACCAGAAAGCGCCACCAGGGATAAGCCCAGTGGCCAAAACTTAAACCAATTAAATTACTTGTCTAAACTCAATCATTCACATTTGGTTCTGCTCTCCAGGCAGAGCTGGAGAGCAGAGCTAAAAAAAGGAAAACCCAGTGACTCTGTTTCAGTCAGGGACAGTAAAAGTGTGACTAAAATACATAGTTAAACAATAGCAACAACACAGGTCTTCCAGGTATTCACCTATTTGTGTCAGTCAGGGAAATTGAAAGGGTGAACTAAACAGGTACTGTAAAAACAACACAGAGGGCCTTAGGCCTTTTAGGCCTTGCCCCCATTGATCCGGGAGGCTCGTTGGAGGAAGTGCTGTTCATTGGCTTCTGAGGAGAGAGTTGACCCCTGGACCCTCACTGTAGAGGCCTGTCACGGCTCACAGGCAGGACCATGTTCCAAATGCGTCATGATCCCAGTTTGCGCTGTTGGTATTTGAGGACGAATAAGTGGAGCTTTTGTTTGCCACAGTTGGACCAGTTAGGCCTGGTCCTCACCCACCCAAGGACATATGTGACCGACTGGCTCAATTCGGTCTTATGTAGAAAAATGTAGTATATCATCCACTACAGTTGAGGAACAATGTGAAAGAAATTCTGCTTTGAAAGCTGATAAACTTGTAATACCACTTTTGAGAAAATGTCTCTATGGAGATATTCTGTGGTCAGTGCGTTTGGCGCGATAGCAAATAAGAAAGCATCTAGTGTGGCACTAGAGGCACTCGTAAAACACTTTAACTACATTTTAAAGGGGAGGGGAATATAGGGGTTTGTGGTAGCAGAAGTGTTTCGGTGGGGTGCATGAGGGTAGCATGTGTCTTTTGGCCAAGTCTCGTTGTGTCAGTTTGTTTGTTGTGGAACTTTCTGTGGTACACAGTGGGAATAACTGAATTCATGCATACATTACTGCATACAGTACTTGGCATTGCATGCATGGCATTGAAGTTGAGATCGCAAGGAATTCTGATGCAGAGGGTGGTGTTTATTTGTTCTAGGTGTAAGCAAAGGCTACTGGACATATCGTCAGCATGGACGCAAAGAGGAAAGAGATGGACCTCCTGAGCAACAGCATAGCTGCCTATGCACACATCAAAGGTCAGTCAATCAATCACTTTAACATCAGCAGTTCTCACATTGCTTTTAAAGTACCACAAAATGAATCAATGAAACAAAATCACCAATGTGCCAGTCATAACAATATTGATTTAGGCTACTAGCACAATGCCTTTTTGACATATTGTGGGGTTTTGTTATACTAGGTGAAATTACCAGTTATCTTTTTCTGTCCTGTAGAGAACCCAGAGAGCTTTGGGCTGTACTTTGTGATTGGGGTTTGTTTTGGCCTGGTCCTCACCCTCTGCCTCCTGGTCATTCGGATCTCCTGCAAGCCCCGCACCAACATCCCGGCCTCCACGCCCGAGAAGAAACACCTGAAGGACTTCAGTGAGGACGAATGTGATGAAGATAGCGAGGATGAGGATGAGGAAGAGGAGGGTGACGTTGAAGCACCTGCCCCCATGCCCACCACAGAGATTCCCATTGGCAACCACCACAACCACAGCCAATCGGACGGGACACTGAGCGTTAACGTGTTCACGTCGGCCGAGGAGCTAGAGCGGGCACAGCGATTGGAGGAGAGGGAGCGAATCATACGGGAGATCTGGAGGAATGGGCAGCCTGATATCCTGGGTTCAGGAACAGGCACTATAGGTCGGGTGCACTACTACTAACGTCCAGTACTACTGGGCCACTGAATGGACATACTATATAGAACTATGGTGCTATGGAATCAGGGGGTACACTGTGGTCCACACCCGCCAAAGACAGATTCCCATGAGGGGTGTCACTCATGCTGTTGTATACAGACAGGTCACAAGTGGCGTGCTACTTCGATCTGGGGTGTATTCAGTGATGTGAAATCTTATGAATGTTGCAGATAGAAATATAATGAATAGAGCTGACAAAATTCACTATTCTACCTGAAAGACAAACATATCTGTTCTGCACGATAAGTTTCTATCTGAACATTCTGTAACATGACATCCCTCTGAACAGGCCCTTGAAGTGTGAGTCTTGACTCTAACACTATGTGATAGTGGTGTGCTGTGTGAATGTATTTCCCCCATCAACATTTGTCACCTACTACCACTGCCATAATACCACAAGGCACCTTTGAGACCAGTTCTGCTGCTTTGTGATTTAGGCATGTGAATGGGAACGTTTATCATAATTGGAGTCTACAGTGTAGAGAGATGCCTGAATAAAGTATTGCCCTTAGAAAAACACAAAGGGAGTAAGGAAGGACCTATACAGACATTGACAAATAGCCAGAGATACTGTAGGGAGTAGGGACCAAGTATTTTGCAATGAGAGGTCACTTTCTTTTGTTTGCTATGGGGCCATGTTTCCCTCAACACTGGTGAGTTTACAGCGGGACAGTGCCGTGAGCTGTTTGTCATTATATTAGGAAATTATCCTCAATGCTTTAGAGTGGTCTTGGAACCTTCTGTGAGAAAATAGCTTTGCCTAAGTAAGAAAATAGAAATAGATTCGGTGAGACCATTTTTCACCTGATGTCAAGTCATTTTGGAATTGGACTGCTCAATTTGCTCAGTTTAAGAACACAGTTTTAGGCTGTTTTCAGAACCAATTACACTAGGGGAAATTAAGTAATTAAAGTGTGAAACTCAAAAGGCCTTGTGGTTGTTTCTGTTACACTTAATGTCTTTCAGACAAACAATGCTCTTTCTTAAAATGTTCCTAGACTATGTATTTTGGATATACTGTACAATATAAAGATTGTCTAGGGCTGAAATTGAACAACTGAAAAACCTCAGTTGAACCATTTAATTACAATGGATTGTAAGGTCACTCATAGTGAATTGTTATTCTTAATCAATTGCTCCCATGTGTGCCTTGAAATGTTAAATAGATATGATTTTTATAGTACAATACCTTGAAAACTTGTTTACTAAATGTTTTGGCAAAACCCAGTGGTCTATCTAAATGAAATAAAGTCTTATTTTATTGTTGGAAATAAAACACAGCACAAAAGGATATTTGATTGCCAACAGAATCATGTTGAATGTTGATGAATAACACAAGCTGCATATGTATCTTGGGTATGATCATTATCCAGTTTGGTTCTCTTGGGCTTTAGCTGTACAGGTTATTCAAATTATTAAAAAACTTCTTAGTGCTATGCGTCCCATCAGCGGGACACCCGTTGACAATTTCGGGTGAAATTGGAGGGCGCGCAATTCAAATAAATCATCTTAAAATTCTGGATATTAAACATCTAGGTACATACAAGTGTCGCATATAGGTTAAATGCCTAAATTCTTGTTAATCTAACTGCATTGTCTGATTTACAATAGGCTTTACAGCGAAAGCATGCCATTCGATTGTTTGTGGACGGCGCCCCACATCAACGTATTTTTCAACCAGCACAGGCTTTATAAAATCACAAATAGCGATGAAATAATCACTTACTTTTTGAAAATCTTCCTCTGATTTGCAATCCAAAGGGTCCTGACTACAACATGCATGGTCATTGTGTTAGATATACAATCCTTCTTTGTATCCCAAAAAAGTATGTTTAGTTGGCGCCATCAATTTGAGTTCAACATGCAGGAATTCAAAAAAGCTACCACTAAACTTTGTTAAACCAAGTCAAACTACGTTTCTATTTAATCATCGGGTACCCTAAAATGTAACTAAACTATAATATTTCATACCGGAAAGAAGTGTTCAATATAAAACATTAGCAAGTGCGCGTCCTCTTAGTTGCACGCCCACATGCTGGTTCACAACTCATGAATCCCTGTAACAAAACTCAAAATTCTGAACAAGCCTGAAACCTTGAACAAAGACTGTTGAGATCTAGTGGAAGCCATAGGAATTGCAATCTGGGAGCTGGAATTGCATAGGACCCATAGCTTTCAATTGGAAGAGCATGGGATCTCAAAAACAAAATTCCAGTTGGTTTTTCTTTGGATTTTCTTCTACCGTATCAATTGTGTTATAGTCTCATACATTATTTTAACATTTCTACAAACTTCAAAGTGTTTTATATCCAATGATACAAATTATATGCATATCCTGGCTTCTGGTCGTGGGTAACAGGTAGTTTACTTTGGGCATGTCAGTCAGGCGGAAATTCAGAAAAAAAAGGACCCTAGCCCCAAATAAATACCTGGCCCTCCAACTAAATATAATTATCAGTGTACCAACTGGGCACAGACATCAATTCGACATATATTCCACGTTGGTTCAACGTAATGTGATTGAAATTACATTTAACCAATGCAGTAATTTATATTGATTACTGCATTGTTGGGTTTACAGCTTGCAAGAAAGGCATTTCACTGTACTTGTGCAGGTGACATTAAAACTTGAAACTTGAAACAACATAGATTCAACCAGTGTGTGTTCAGTAGATATGTCTTCTATCCATTCGACTTTTTGACCAACCTAGCAGCCAGAAGCCTTAATACTGGAGTCTGACTGTGCTCGACACCCATGCATAAAGAGGCCAGGCTAACGTTGCGAGGGGGAAGGCATTGCTTGTGGAGGAAACCAGCCAAGAACTTCTGTAACATGTCTTAAACCTCCTCGAAGTACACAATGTGCTGGAAGAGCAGACAGGGTAGCAGGTTTGCCTTGGCGAGGTTTTCTCTTTTGAGGTCAGGGCTAAACCCTTATGTGGTCCGGGCCGTAGCTACATATAATGACACCGGGGTCTGGACCTCTGGAATTTTTTCGAATTAGAATGAATAATAATTGGGGTCTCAACTTGCTGTTGAGAGTTATAGAAGAATAGACAAGGTGCAATTTCAAAACTTTGTTGTGCGTCAGCAGTTTTCCTGTTTTTATATGTCACTCACTGACAGTCACTCAATTAGCCCATATCAATAAAAAAAAAGTAGATTGGTAAATTAGTATAGTTAGTCTAGCCAGCTATCTAAACTTGAAGCAATCATGTTCAAATTACCGACGGGGCACGAAGGGCACGTCCCCAGGTGCCCTGACCTCCAGAGGGCCCACATTGTTTTTGTAAGTCACTCTCACTCAGATATCATATTAAGGGCTGGATTCAATCAGTATCGCAGAAGTATCACAGAAAATCTGCGTTCAAATGTTAAGGTAATATCCAACAGAGCTGACCGATTGAGCTCTCCGTAACTGCGGGAACATTGCCTTAACATGACGTAAGTCATTAGTCTGGCTGACACCTAACTCAAACTCCTCCTGACTTCTGAGTCTGGAATGGCTCTTTTGTTGTTGTCAGCAGGATGCATCGATAATGAAAGGGGCTGTGCTTCTATACTGATTGGTGCACCTCTGTGTCTTCCTCACTCAAACACCCACATGGACAGCCACTGAGGGGCACCCTCTTCCCAAACCAACTACTTTTGCTGGCTTTTCTATTCCAATGATTTTATTTGTATTTTTTTGTGATCGCTTACTGTGTAGTGGGCCTAGAGGTCAAAATCAATTAAATGAATATATCTTAATATAGTAATTCAGCTAAACTCCATCCAATATATGCAACTACTTCAGAATATTAACAAATAGGCTTAAGCTATATGATGGAGTGGCCCAAAGGTCAGTATATCAAAAACAAATACTGCTTGAACTTCAATAAGCACTTTCCATCAAATTCCGCCCAGAAATTCATCTAATTTCAACCTCATAACTTGACCTTTAACCTTCAATAATTTACAATGACACAGGTCATTATTTTCATCTGCAATGTGCCCACGTGAACTAAAAAAGTAACAATCACAGACAAAATTGCCACCTTTAAACCCCTTTATTGGTGAAATTTTGACATAATTTCAAGATGATGACCATCTAACTCCTCTTGACATGACACAGGTGAAACAGACAGAGGGGAAAGTTTTTACCATCTATGGTCTGAACCCAAGCTACGGGGATGTTACGTTAGCTTTACTGGGGGGGAGGAGAGCCTTGGTCTGGTCAACCACGGTCTGGAAGACCTGCTCCATCTGGTCCTGGAAGTCGTCAGTATCTTGTCGACCAGGGCCATTAACTGGGCCTGCAGGTTGTCAGCCAGAGGACTGAACGAGGCCTGGATGTTGTCAGTAATGGGGTGGCAGTGGACCTGCTTCTCGAGTTCACTGATGAAGGGCTTCTTCTGCTCCTGGATCTTCTCAGCATGCTCCAAGATCTTCTCAGCATGCTCCTAGATCTTCTCAGCATGCTCCTGGATCTTCTCAGCATGCTCCTGGATCTTCTCAGCATGCTCCTGGATCTTCTCAGCATGCTCCTGGATCTTCTCAGCATGCTCCTGGATCTTCTCAGCAGGCTCCTGGATCTTGTCGGTCAGAGGCTTGATCGCAGCCTTACCTTCTGCCATGTAACCCGTATGGGGAGAGTGACACACTTCGTGAGCCATTTTCCAAAAGCTGTAGGCCCATGGAGCAAGCTAGCTTTATAGCGGACTGGTACTGATGTGAAAACTGACATGTTGATTAAAATGTAATATCCTTGTCGGTTACAATGCTATGTATAAATGAATAGCAATATAATTTGAATGAGTACTTATTTAGAATGACTTGATATCTTATTGTGGCTTATACAAGTAAACTGAAATTCCAATTCAATAATTGAAAAGGGGCATCTATTGTCAATGAGTTCTCAATAAACTGAAAATGAGACACTATTTTTGCCAAACGTTTTAGAATTTGTGGATATTAAATTCAAATTACTTCCTGAAGTCACTGAGTTTCATTTGAATTGACCCCAACCCTGGTGTAAACCCTCTTCTAAAGAGCTAGGGCTCTATTAAATCTGTAACACTGAAGCTTTACAGAGTCCGCAACAGAAATGTAAAGGTAATTTCCAATGAATGTCGTCTGGTGAAGCGAGAACATTGCCTTTAAATTTCAATCACACTGTAAAGCTGAAATTCCACGATGCGTAATGAATAGAGCCGTTAGTCTATATTACACGGCCATTGAACACACATTTCTTAGAAAAAGACGGATAGTAACACGACTAACAATGCCTTTTCTACTTTTCAGACCGGACATTCCCTTAGAACAGTAATGGAGAGTGGGGTAAGCTGAGCCAAAGGGGTCAGTTGAGCCATCTTGGTTTCTAGGAAACCATACACAAAATGTATAATTTGACCAAACATTTAGGAACAGGTCATAATTCCATGGAGAGGGTTCATGATGCTTGTATCTAAACCAAAGTAGATCATTGTAAAATTGTTCTATACATCAGTTGGGGCCTATATAAGCTCCAATACGAGCTCCTAAATCTAGCATACAAGTGCATCCTTCTATCTGTGTGGGCTAATGTAGCCAGAGTGTTTGCCTTGGGGTAAGTTGAGACAATGGTTGTGCCAATGGCAAGTTGAGCAATATCCTGAAATATATGTAGATATCTTTGTTAGAAAGAATACTATAAATCAAATCAAATGAGAGGGTATGTCAGTACATTACAGAACATTAAATTAGATTAAATAGTATGGCAATTAAACTGGAAATATATGAACGTTATTCAGTACAATTTTCACGGTCCAATGTTGATCATCGAAGACACTGAGGTATTTATTTTCATTGAATAAGGCCTTAAATGCTTAATGTATAATCGAGTGTCACACCATATAAAGGGTGGCAGAATGGTCATGCCACAATTTGCAAAGTACCAAATGTGCAGACCTGTTATATCATCACCCTTACTGTATATAGTGACATTTGCTTGTAAATGATTTGTGACGCATCTACGTAGGGCTTCATCAAGCTGAATAAGTTATTGTGTGACTAAATGTGAGTCAATTGCTATTTTCTTTCCATCTGACATGTTATCAATCTCAGTAGTAGTCATTGAGTTGAGTTGAGAATAGAGGTTCTTCCCAGCAAATCTTCCCAGCAGACAATTTCTGGTTACCTTCTTATTCCCAGAACATTAGCAGTTTTGAGAATGTTAAAATGACAACGTTTGACAGAGGTTCCCGGGGACGATCCCATGACATAGCTATAACGTTTTCCCCATTAATGTCTCTGACGTTGTAGTTGTTAACTGTTTGACTCATACCGATTATACGACTGTGAAGAAAAACACATGGACAAAAAAATCAATGAATGAGACAAAGAGGAGTTTCAAAACGCTAAGATGAGGAAACTCCAATCAGGATGGACCACACAGAGAACCACAACGCTGCGGGAAAGTTTCTGACTCGCACACCGAGAGGATCTGAACATCGTAGAAAGGGTAAAACAACAACAGCAGCACACGCGCTCTATTCCTCCCCAATGTAACGGGTTAACCCCTTCATGTTCTTCACCGAACCACAGACGATTCTATAGACTAGCATAATCGGGCAATTTTGCAATTGAGAATCAAATCAAAATGACACAAACCATACATCTCTGGAGTTCCATTGTTTCCTTGGAAACATCCTCCCTTCCTCGTTTCCTGGAGGTAAGCACAGATCTATAAGTGATTGGATAGGTGGAAGCAAGGTTACCACCTTATTAGTTTCACCAATGCAACCAAGTCAGATCTGTGATTACTTCAAGGAAGATAGGAAGGAATGTACTTTTCTTGTCTTTTTTTGGGGGGGGGGGGGCAGCTCCCTTGGAGTTTGCCAAAAGGCACCTAACGGATTCTCAGATCATGAGAAACCAGATTCTCTGGTCTGATGAAACCAAGATTGGAAGTAGCAAAATGGATCAGATTTGATTAGATTTTGATTGAATTATTTGGCCTGAATGCCAAGCATCACGTCTGTAGGAAACCTGGCAACATCCCTACGGTGAAGCATGGTGGTGGCAGCATCATGTTGTGGGATTGTTTTTCAGCGGCAGGGACTGAGGGACTAGTCAGGATCGAGGCAAAGATGAACAGAGAAAATTACAGAGAGCTCCTTGATGAAAACCCGCTCCAGAGTGCTCAGGTTCACCTTCCAACAGGACAATGACCCTAAGCACATGACCCTAAGACAATGCAGGAGTGGCTTCGGGACAAGTCTCTGAATGTCCTTGAGTGGACCAGCCAGAGCCTGTACTTGTATCAGATCAAACATTTCTGGAGAGACCTGAAAAAAGCTGTGGAGCATGTAAAGGGTCTGAATACTTATGTAAATGTAATATTTCTATTTTGTTATTAGCAAACATTTCTAAAAACCTGTTTTTGCTTTGTCATCATGGAGTTGTGTGTAGTTTGATGAGAGGGGTAAATTATTTAATCCATTTTAGAACAAGGCTGTAACCTAACAAAATACATACATACATATACATACACCACCACTCAAACGTTTGGACACACCTACTCATTCAAGGGTCATCAAGGCAAAGGGTGCCTGCTTTGAAGAATCTCAAACATAAAATATATTTAGATTTGTTTAACACTATTTTTGGTTAATTCATGATTCCATATGTGTTATTTCATAGTTTTGATGTCTTCATTATTATTCTACAATGTAGAATATAACAAAAATAAAGAAAAACCCTTAAATGAGTAGGTGTATCCACATTTTTGACTGGCACTGTACATACATACATACATACATACATACATACATACATACATACATACATACATACATACATACATACATACATACATACGCACATACATACATGCATACATACATATAAATACACGTACATACACTACGGTTCAAAAGTTTGGGGTCACTTAGAAATGTCCTTGTTTTTGAAAGAAAAGCAAATGTTTTGTCCATTAAAATAGCATCAAATAGATCAGAAATACAGTGTAGACTATGTTAATGTTGTAAATGACTATTGTAGCTGGAAACAAACGTCTCACAAGGCGTCAACTGGCAGCTTCATTAAATAGTACCCACCAAACACCAGTCTCAAAGTAAAGCGTAAAGAGGCGACTCCAGGATGCTGGCCTTCTAGGCAGAGTTGCAAAGAAAAAGCCATATCTCAGACTGGCCAATAAAAATAATATAATGGCAAAAGAACACAGACACTGGAGGAACTCTGCCTAGAAGGCCAGCATCCAGGAGTCTCCTCTTCACTCTTGACGTTGAGGCTGGTGTTTTGCTGGTATTATTTAATGAAGCTGTCAGTTGAGGACTTGTGAGGCATCTGTTTCTCAAACTAGACAGTCTAATGTACTTGTCCTCTTGCTCAGTTGTGCACCGGGGCCTCCCACTCCTCTTTCTTTTCTGGTTAGAGCCAATTTGCGCTGTTCTGTGAAAGAAGTAGTACACATTGTACGAAATCTTCAGTTTCTTGGCAATTTTTTGCATGGAATAGCCTTCATTTCTCAGAACAAGAATAGACTGACGAGTTTCAGAAGAAAGTTCTTTGTTTCTGGCCATTTTGAGGCTGTAATCGTACCCACAAATGCCAATTCTCCAGATACTCAACTCGTCTAAAGAAGGCCAGTTGTATTGCTTCTTTAATCAGAACAACAGTTTTCAGCTATGCTAACATAATTGCAAAAGGGTTTTCTAATGGTTGCTGATAATGGGCCTCTGTACGCCTATGTAGATATTCCATTACAAATCAACCGTTTCCAGTTACAATAGTCATTTACAACATTAACAATGTCAACACTGTATTTCTGATCAATTTTATGTTATTTTAATGGACAAAACATTGGCTTTTCTTTCAAAATCAAGGACATTTCTATGTGACCCCAAACTTTTGAACGGTAGTGTATATATATATATATATATATATACATCTTTTTTTCCTGTATTATTTTCCTCTAACCCTCCCACCCCTCCCCTAATTGGAGTAAACTATTGAAAGACAACCCTTAGGCTTCTACTTCCAGCTTATACATACTATATACATTTGACAGGAAACAATCTATATTACAATAGTTATATTTTGTTTGTTTTTAGTCCTATTCTTCCTCTACCCTCAACCTCTCCCATCTATTTCTAATGTTTGACATTTGACATATATTTTTAACTATTCTGTTTCACAAAAGTTCTGAACCTATATAGGAAGGAATGATTGACAAAGGCATTCAAAAAGGGCCCATGTCTTTTGAATGAAATGACAGTCACCAGTGACAACTGTACTGTTTGTGACTTGTGGCTCCTTATCAACGCAATGACACATTTAAAAAAAAAAAAATCTTTGTTGTCATTTCCTGGAGGTTAACCAGCTTATCTATGTAGCTCGTGCCCTCTCCTCATCCCTCATTTCCTCTCCACAGAAGAGGAAAGCTGTTCTCTTTCTGTCCGTATCAGACCCTTTTTTATGAAGGCTAATTTTAGTTTACATTTGACCCTCCTCCAAATCTTATATCTGGCTCCATGCCTCCATGCCTGATACCATTTCCCTCCTCCCAAATCCCTCCTTTTTAACAGTAACTGTTTCCCTTTAAAAAATATTGTTCTGGACTAATGAAAAGGCTGTCTATTTTCTCTTTGGTTGATTATGGGGTTTCAAGAAGTTGCAAAATGTATGTGTTTAATGGAAATGCCTGTGCTGTAACAGTTATGATTAGTGTCCTATCATATACGTTTCATGAAGTCCAGTTTTCAGTTGTCTTTGCAGGTCCGTAAGGATGAAGGATCACTTTCAAAAGGCCTTATGTGAAAGAAATTATGAAAATCCTGCCGTACCAACAAACCCTATTTATTTACTTTAGTTTATTTCATGTTACACTAGCAGTTTTAGCCCAAGAGGGAATATGCAGTCCATCACACGTATTCAATGCCATTTTTAAAAATAGTTTGTTCCCATGGCAGTTTCAGAAGCCCACTCTCTCTAATGTGTTCCAGATGCTCTCCAGATGTGCTTTCCAGCTCACAGACTTCCCGGGCAGTGCCAGAAGCATGTCGCCAATGCCGAGACGGGGGAAACAGATCTATAGGGCTCACTCAAGAGAAGCCAAAGGCCTAAAATGGTAACAACAAATACTGATATCTCATCAAATATCCGACAGTAAATCTCTCCTTGTTTCTCTTCCTTCATCCTCTGTTTTTGTTCATTGTGATGAGTCAACTTGTATTCAGTTTCAGTATGCTGGTATGATGCTTTCGGTATGCTAAGTTAATGTTCTGGTGTGACTGACGCAAACCACTTTTATCCAGCTGAAAAAGTATAATACCGACATGCTTCACTGGCGGATCACTTCATTTCAGTGTGTCTGTATTTTCAAGGTTTTAATTAGTTTCCCTTGACCCTTTATATGACTAATTTAACATTTAGATCACAAGTGTGACCTCCTGGCACCTATTCTTAAAGACACATCCAAAAAAGAGAAAAGGGTTCATTTACACAGAATTAACTTGTATAGTTTTGTTTTTGTGGCCTGAAAGCCAACTACAATGCAGCACTGAATTCACAACAGTAGTACAAAGGTGCCTCCCAATGGATGCATGCAGCATTGCAGAATAGTTGCTGAGTCACTGGAGTATTTTGGACAGGTATTATTTTATATTTTATAAAAGAGACGTAAAATAGTTACTCTTATATACAATGTTTACACAAAAGATACAAGTAGTTTGTTAAGTTGACTCATGTTCCGCAAACACAGTGCTTCAAAATATGGCAAACACTTGTTCTTCAAAACATGCTCATAAAAATAAGAGATATGCTTTTACAGGAAAATAATCACTGAGAAACGTGGCCCACATTCAATGTATAAAACCAGTCCTCTGTATTTTCGGTTGGTGTTGTTCTTTCAATGAAATATACAATATCATCAATATAAAATAAAACATATTTTCTATGCCAAAGGCCGGGATTCAATACAAGGCATTGAGTGTGCCGTGTTAAAACACTATAGCATACTTTTAAAAGTGATTTAGGCTTGGTCCAACGTGTGCAGTTTTACCATGTAAATATTGGGTGAAAGTCCTTTAAAAGACACATTATCAGTTGTATTGTGCACTGCGCTGTAACCCACCTTGAATTGAATCCCGGCTACAAAGTATTTTGGTCGATCTATACAAAGCATTTTGGCCCCCTGCCAATTTTGGTCCCTTGCCAATCAAGTCCAGAATGCCCTCAAACAAAATGGAAGACTACAATCTATGTCTGTATTCACTCGTTATCGCGAAAGTATCGCGGAAGGTCCGTGTTAAAATGTAAAGGTATATTTCGGGATTTTGGCAATGAAGCCCTTTATCGATTTCCCCAGAGTCAGATGTACTCAATGTTAGAGGTAGTTTTGTGAGCCAGTGCTAACTAGAGTTAGGCCAATGGCTGGAAGTCTATGGTATCTACTAGCATGCTAGTAGATACTTCCAGTCATTGCACTAACGCTAGTTAGTAATTGCACTAATGCTAATGCTAGTTAGCAAATTCTTTCAAACTGCACATAGAGACATAAACATGGTATCCACAGGTTCACCTGATGCCGGGGAAGTAAGATAAAAGACTTCATTGCCAAAATCCCAAATTATCCCTTTAAAGGTAATTGCCGATGCAGCGTTTACCTTAAATGCAAACGTTGGAACATTGCCTTTACATTTTTAATCGAGCTATAAAGCGGATCTTCCGTGATACTTCAGAGATACGGATTGATTCCAGCCCTTAAAGTGGCCTCAGCTGGTTTGTCTGCAGAGGAAGCAGACATGCATCCTTTCTTTCTTCTCTTGCACTCCAACGCCAGGAACATTTGAATTTCACTTCAAGTTTGTGTTCAAGGGAATGACATTACAGAGCCTGACTTAGATGTACCGCCCGGTCATTATGTCAGTTGGGATTAATGTTTAGTCCTAAGACCATGTACCTCCTCCTGCACAGGGGAAACATTGTGATAAGATTCAGTTAAGTCAAAAGCTTGTGTTTATGCTCCAAACATTGTATGTTCAAAACAAGTCATGCTAACCTCTCACTATTACAATAACAGGGGAGATTAGCATGTCATGGGGGTATGCTATTTGTGCGATATTTGTGCAATATTTATGTGCTATTTAACAGTCTGCACTTTAACCTCATAGTCATAGTATCATTTCAAATTCAAAGTGCTGGAGTACAGAGCCAAAAGAACAAAAAATGTGTCACTGTCCCAATACTTTTGGAGCTCACTGTAAATATTCCACGTACCTGCAGCGCCACACGTTTGTTTCTCTCGTCTCTCAGTTCCTCTTTCAGTTCCTGTATGTCTCGTCTACAAGGAGAGAACAGAAAATATATCAATCGATGCACTAAGAGGTCAAAGAAGAGTTCGAAAAGGATGGAATGGTTTACATTTTTGGCAGGAGAGATGTAGCCTGGCTAACCCACACTGAATAGTTTCGACAATGGTGAGCCCAGCATTCAGTCTGATTTAACCAGGCGAGGAGAGGTCTGACTGGAAGTGTGCAGAGACTTTTTCCTGTGTTTCCAGTTTTGCATTTTGCCTTCAGCACCTTCAATAATCGTTTTTTGGGTGTGCTGTAGATTCCACCTATTATCAAAATCGTTGAAAATAGCTTGGTGGAACAATTGAACCAACGGGTTATTGTCCCAGATTCCTCAAGTTTTTTCCCCCTGGTTATCTAGAAGTCTGAATAAATGGGTAATACTACTTACTCATGTCTGTTTTGCAGCAGCTCCAGAACCATCTTCAGCTCCCTGACCTCAGCGTATAGGCTGTCCAGACATGGCTTCTCCTCCTGGGTTGCCCTGGCCTCCACTACAGCCTTGGGAAGTGCTAGCCTGGAAGGTACTGGATTCTTGGTAGAATGCTCAGGCTTGGATGGTGGTGAATGACTTTCTGAAATCTGCAAAGTATAGGCAAGGTATCTCTCAGTTTGATTGTCAAGGGTTGACAGGTCCAGAATTCAAGCCCTTTAAAATCTATTCAATCCCAGTAAGCCTATTTAAAGTCAGTTGTTACTTTGTGGCTAATTGATACTTTGAGAGAGATACATTGCCGTTATGTTAATTTTGTGGTCTATGTACTTGCCAGCAAGGCCTAACATGATGATAGAGTATTCATGTATATGGAATCAAAGTCAATTTTGCAAACCTCCAGCAGTTTAGGCAATTGTTCTGCTTCTGTCTGGTCCCTGCCACTCAGAGCCTAGGGTTAGAACAACAACAATGACCTTAATGACGATTTCTTTTTAAGAGTCATTCCTCACATCATGGCCTCACTAACCCTTCATGGCATGCAACTTGTCAAGCCACTTATGAACAGGCCATCTCTCTCTCTCTCTGGGCGGGTGAGTTCAGACTTAGTGGGCCAGATGGGCCACGTCATACGAGCGAATAGTCCTCAGGGAAACTATGGAGGAATGTAATCTAACAGGGGCCACTATTCTCCACTGATATGCCCCTATGACTGTGATGACAATGATTCCTCTAGGCAGATATGTACTTGTGGCGTGACATTAGAAAATGACATCAGACTAACCAGGGAATGTATCATCATCTCTATGCTAACCTGGGGTTGTGGGTTCATAATGTCACAACATGATGAGTATTGGGCCACACTGCCCCCCTGTGGTTTCAGAGTGGATGTGGAGTATAGTGTGCACCTTTGGGCAGATAGGGACTGGTAGCGTCATGACAATAGACAAATCGGGGATTGTATCATCATTGCTTTGATATCCTAAAGGTTGGGGGGGTCTACTGTCATGCGTCATGTGATTAAGCCCCATTGTCTCCCTGTGGTTTCAGAGGAAACATAACTGTGTGTGGTGTCCATGTTAGGACACACATACCACAATGGCACTAACTCAAAGTAACTCTGACAGATTCCATGGATGTGTGACTGTTCTAACATGCGATCTGTCCTAAATCAAATCAAATACCATTCTTTTGGTTGCATACACATATTTAGTAATTGTCATCATGGGTGTAGCGAAATGCTTCTGTTCCTAGTATGTCATAATATGTACACTGTACAGAGGTGCATTCTGTACCATAATAATATTAATAATAATACAATATGGAATACTGTCGCCATACCTGTGGACTGGTGACGAGGGCTGATGGGGGTCGTCTCTGTGGGGGTTTGGCTCTGTTGGCTGTGGGGTGACTCAGTTTCTCAGGGGACACCTCCACTCCGTCAAACTGGTCTGAGTTGCTGTCCTCTGAACATTTTGGTGAAAGAGGAAGGAGATCACCATTGGCTCTAATGGGGGAAAATAGGCATTTCTTTCAGAGAAATTAAACTTTCATTATTTCAGGCCTACACTGGTTGATTCATAAGGTTAACTAGACCCAAAAATCTATGATGTAAAGAAAGAAAAATGAAACATATGCTTCATATTCTACAGTTGAGATTTTCTTTTGATGAAAATTGTTGTGGTTCAGTGTGGAAAAAGTGGCATCCTGTTTCCTGTTGCATGTTTTAAGAGGCAGGTGGTGATATACTGCATATTGAAACCTCAGTGAGTTAATGTTTAGCCAAGCATTAAGACTTCCCCTTTCAACTACCAAACACCCTCACTAGAACAAAAAGACGCAATAGCTTTTAATAAAAATATACAAACTTGTTTGACCTGATAGTCGCTCTGGATAAGAGCGTCTGCTAAATGACTTAAATGTAAATGTAAATAATCCAAAGTGAATTTGACAAATAAGCAAAATGCTTTTAGCCAAGGCCACACTATCATTGCATTGCCGCCAACATTTGACAGTTACTTGGAAAGAACAGTCCGAATGGCTTTTTCTTCTTTGTTTTCCCAGTCGTGTTTGTGTGTGTGTATGTGTGCGTGTGCGTGTGCGTGTGCGTGTGTGTGTGTGTGTGTGTGTGTGTGTGTGTGTGTGTGTGTGTGTGTGTGTGTGTGTGTGTGTGTGTGTGTGTGTGTGTGTGTGTGTGTGTGTGTGTGTGTGTGCGTGTGCGTGTGCGTGTGTGTGTGTGTGTGTGTGTGTGTGTGTGTGTGTGTGTGTGCGTGTGTGTTTGTTCAGGAAACAGGAAATGGGCTGCTCTCGTCTGTTTAGGCCCACACTGACTCATCCGAGAGTTTCCAGTGAACCACTCAAGGTTTGGGAATCCTGGCAATTCAGCATTAAGACATGAAGACTATGTGCTATAGTAACCTAGGCACGAACCAAAACTCTCCTCCACACTCTCCTTCCTTGCCAGTTTAAATAGAATCAACAGTTCCTGTCTTGGCAGAGACCTTTTGCTTTTCTTATTAATGGCTTTTGCAATTATATAACTACTAAGTCTTCCATATGAGTGCCCTATTTGTACATTCTGATCAGAAACAAAGTCTGAAAGCAATCCTTCATTTACAAGTCTGAACTATTTACATTAATTCTTGATACTATGGAGTGATATTAGTGTCAACATTGGATTAAGCTTGCATTCATGTTGGCACTACTATACCTCCATACTCTACCTAAATAGTTGGTGTTGACTGAGAAAAAATGTAGTTTGTGAAACAGACGCCTCACAAGTTCTCAACTGACAGCTTCATTAAATAGTACCCCGCAAAACACCAGTCTCGATGTCAACAGTGAACAGATGACTCTGGGATGCTGGCCTTCTAGGCAGAGTTCCCCTGTCCAGTGTCTGTGTTCTTTCGTCCATCTTAATCTTTTCTTTTTATTGGCCAGTCTGAGATATGGCTTTCTCTTTGCAACTCTGCATAGAAGGCCTGTTCACTGATCAATTTTATGTTATTTTAATGGACAATGACATTTATAAGTGACACCAAACTTAAAAACAGTAGTGGATATTCTAGAATCACTCACTTGCTACTACCAAACTTCAGAGGCTTGTCCTTCACTGGAGGTGGTTGTGCAGGTCTACTTGGAGCAGGGAGCTTGACTTTGGTTGGGGGATTGCTTCTCAGGTCTTTACTCTCTGGTTTCTCATCTGTGTGCACATGTGCACATTTAAGCATTGCTAGTAAGCAAACTGTACTCATATGTACTTATTAACAACACACACAAACCTTGGTACAATTGTAAAGCCTCATCTCCTCTGTATTTTAAAGTATCATCTAATACAACATCTGGTTAAATGAGACTACAGACACAGTAAAACTGTACTTTAATTGAATGGTATCAACATACTGTATATTACCTTTTGCTTTTGCAGGGCTGCTCTTCTCCATCGCTGAACCCTCTGCCTTGACTAGAAGACCATAAGAGCACAGAATGCACACCATATTATACCCGGCCACAGCTATCTATCTTGCTACTGGTGTGTTGTTCTCTTCGCTACGACAACGGTGAGTGTACATCAGCATCAAGACGCAGACCTCCAGGGTCAATAATTCTCTGCAAAAATGTACTTAGCATAATTGCATTAAAATGCAAATGAATATTCATGTAGCGCAGAAACTTTGTTCATTTTCTTCCATTTGAGTTTGATTCAATTACAACCAGTATAGTGGCATGCGAAGCCAAGATTCTGTATGTCATAGGAGCAGGCTAGTTCACAGCTGTGTCCAATAGAATCCTACAGAATCCAACATACTGTAGTTACTGTTCCCAACAATCTCCCTTGAGAAGGCCTTGGCTTGGAGGGTGGAACTAACTTATCACAAAGGAGATCCCTCAAGTGTGAACAGATAGGTATCATAGACTTATGGGAGTGTCTTTTGACAAAGCACAATATTCTGCCTTTCAATTACCATTTAGAGTTAACCAAGCAATTATAGTGTTTAATAAAAAGAATATTTAAAAAAGATCAACTAGAGTGCAGTTAAGGGAACTGACCACAATACAGCCAAGTCAATAATAACATGAATCTGCATTATAGCTTTTAGCACATCTCTCAAGATACAGAGGAAGAACATGCTGAGTGTCATGCTGACATGTAAGACAATAAACCACCAAAAGAGACTGGTGATGATGAATTCCACAGACTGACCAATAGTAAATGAATGGGAATAGAGCCTACCTTCTCAGTTCAAAGCACATGTACAACTCCCTGACCAAGCCCTTCCACCAATGTGAAGCACTAGAGTTGTTGCAGAGTTGGCTGCTTGGGCCGCTTGTGAAAAGCCACTGTGACAGACAGAGCTCTCTACGGTCCCCCACCCACTGGCTTCCTCCAAGGCATCTCAGCCAGGTCATGTGACCAACTGTATTACATTCCCCTCTCCATCATGGTGTATGACTTCCTGTGACATAACTGCAACCCCCCAGTGACACTAGACGCCAATGGGGTAGTAGGAGCGATGGGGTTGGGTGGAGGGATTCAAGTGCAGTTTTGAGTTGGGATGATATTATCTCCAAATGACTGCCAGGCCTTTTAATGTTTGAACTCAAACAGCAAGATATGCACGTTTGTTATTGTTCAGCAAGAGCCAGTGCCTCAAAACATCAATCAAAGGGGTCTTGTAGCAATAACAAACTTTTATTGAGTATTTGTGCACAGATTTCATTATTAAAATACATTATGTGATTGAAATATTGCATCTTAATGTTGTGTACTCTTTGTATTCAATTAGAAAGGCTTTATTTATTTAAAGCTGGGACGAAACATCCAGCAGCCTAACAGCTAACTAACAGTTAGCGTCTTAAACACAAGTTGTACCGTCAGCAGAAGTGTGTTTTGAAGCCATATCTGGTGCACTTAGATAAAACCTGCATGTGAACCACATCCTGTTATGTATGCTACTGACAGTCTCAAGATTGGACACCCACATCCTCCTGTTTTAGGTAAAAACATGTGTTACATGCGGTCTATCCCTCCCCACTGGGAACAAACTGGTTGAATCAACGTTGTTTGAATGTAATTTGTCAGCCTATTGTGACATGGAATCTACATGGAAACGACATTGGATTTGAAAGAAGTAATCCACGTCAACTCTAGTTTAGAGGGTTTACAACCACAGGATTATATCATCGGCAAATTTCAACATCAAATATGTCGCATTTGTATCTTTAAAACAATTTCAGATCATTATGGTTCTTCTGTTGCAGTCATGGGTTGCTTTAAGGCAGAGATATGGTTCTTCTGCTGCAGTCATGGGTTGTTTTAAGGCGGAGATATGGTTCTTCTGTGTTGCAGTCATGGGTTGTTTTAAGGCAGAGATATGGCAGCACCTCCTGCTGGATAACTTATTTATAGCTCCCCTGTGGTCTCCCATCCAGGGTTTAAACCAAGCCCTGCTTACAGTACCAGCCAAAGGTTTGAACACTCCTAATCATTCAAAGGTTTTTCTTTAGTTAAACTATTTTCCACATTGTAGAATAATAGTGAAGACATCAAAACTATTAAATAACACATATGGAGTCATGTAGTAACCAAAAAATATATATATTTTAGATTTTTGCCTTGATGACAGCTTTGCACACTCTTGGCATTCTTTCAACCAGCATGGGATACAGTTAATTAAGTATGGGAGGAGAACAAATTGAAGAAGTGGCAGAAACCAAACTATTGGGAGTGCAGCTAGACAACTGCTTATCATGGTCGTCTCAAATAACTAATCTATGTAAAAAAATATATATATTAAAACAGCATGCATAATCAGAAGGATAGCTAAATATTTACCAGGGAAAATCCTTTAGCAAATAACACAGGCATTGGTTGAGAGTCAAGTGAACTATTGTTCGGTGGTCTGGGGAAATGCATCATCTAGTGAAGTTAGGAGGCTGCAGAATGCACAGAATAAAGCTGCAAGGATTGTTTTAAGGCGGAGATATGGTTCTTCTGTTGTAGTCATGGGTTGTTTTAAGGCAGAGATATGGTTCTGCTGTTGCAGTCATGGGTTGTTTTAAGGCAGAGATATGGTTCTTCTGTTGCAGTCATGGGGGTTGTTTTAAGGCAGAGATATGGTTCTTCTGTTGCAGTCATGGGTTGTTTTAAGGCAGAGATATGGTTCTTCTGTTGCAGTCATGGGTTGTTTTAAGGCAGAGATATGGTTCTTCTGTTGCAGTCATGGGTTGTTTTAAGGCGGAGATATGGTTCTTCTGTTGCAGTCATGGGTTGTTTAAAGGCGGAGATATGGTTCTTCTGCTGCAGTCATGGGTTGTTTTAAGGCGGAGATATGGTTCTTCTGTTGCAGTCATGGGTTGTTTTAAAGGCGGAGATATGGTTCTTCTGTTGCAGTCATGGGTTGTTTTAAGGCGGAGATATGGTTCTTCTGCTGCAGTCATGGGTTGTTTTAAGGCGGAGATATGGTTCTTCTGTTGCAGTCATGGGTTGTTTTAAGGCGGAGATATGGTTCTTCTGTTGCAGTCATGGGTTGTTTTAAGGCGGAGATATGGTTCTTCTGTTGCAGTCATGGGTTGTTTTAAGGCGGAGATATGGTTCTTCTGTTGCAGTCATGGGTTGTTTTAAGGCGGAGATATGGTTCTTCTGTTGCAGTCATGGGTTGTTTTAAGGCGGAGATATGGTTCCTCTGTTGCAGTCATGGGTTGTTTTAAGGCGGAGATATGGTTCTTCTGTTGCAGTCATGGGCAATGTTCTTGGTTGGTCATCAATCGACAAGATAATTGAAAAAAACATGCTTATCTTGTTTTATAATATACATAATTTAAAACGGCCAAGTTCTATTCACAGTGGTATTCAGTTGGTAAGAGACAGACATTCCGTAAATACTAGGAATAGATTGTCCACCATCCATGCGTTATCCAGACAGAAAAAATAAATGGGCAAAAGAACATTTCGATTTAGAGCAATAAAGAAATTGAATAAATTAACTGAGCAAACTAGAAACCTTTCAATATATAAGTTTAAACATTATTTTAAAACAATTTAAATATAGTATATAGAAATGTTGTGGGACTATAGTAGATGAAGAATCAATATTTATTTATATATTTTTTAAAATTTTAGTATTTATTTATTTATTTATTTATTGGGTCATTATGCTAGTGTATTATGTATGTTTGTAATAGTGTGTTATATGTGAAAGTGTGTTTGTATTATAAATTGTATTTTAATGTTCAGGACTCTTGGAAGATTAGTCCAAATGGGGACTAAAAGAGATCCTAATAAAATCAAATAAAATCATGAGGAATGATTTTCCAACCGTCTTAAAGGAGTTCCCACATATGTTGGTTGCTTTTCCTTCACTCTGCGGTCCAACTCATCCCAAACCATCTCAATTGGGTTGAGGTCGGATGATTGTGGAGGCCAGGTCATCTGATACAGCACTCCATCAGTCTCCTTCTTGGTCAAATAGCCCTTACACAGCCTGGAGGTGTGTTTTGGGTCATTGTCCTGTTGAAAAACAAATGAATGTCCCACTAAGCGCAAACCAGATGGGATGGCTTATTGCTGCAGAATGCTGTGGTAGCCATGCTGATAAAGTGCCTTGAATTATAAATAAATCACAGACAGTGTCACCGGCAAAGCACCCCCACACCATCACACCTCCTCCTCCATGCTTCACGGTGGGAACCACACATGCGGAGATCATCCATTCACTTACTCTGCATCTCACAAAGACACAAAAATCGCAAATTTGAACTCATCAGACCAAAGGACAGATTTCCATCGGTCTAATGTCCATTGCTCGTGTTTCTTGGCCCAAACAAGTCTCTTCTTACTGGTGTCCTTTAGTAGTTGTTTCTTTGCAGCAATTCGACCATGAAGGCCTGATTCACGCATTCTCCTCTGAACAGTTGATGTTGAGATGTGTTTGTTACTTGAACTCTGTGAAGCATTTATTTGGGCTGCAATCTGAGGCTGGTATCTCTAATGAACTTATCCTATGTAGCAGAGGCAACTCTGGGTCTTTCTTTTCTGTGGCGTTCCTCATGAGAGCCAGTTTCATCATAGCGCTTGATGGTAGAAACGTTCAAATTTCTTGACGTTTTCCATATTGACTGACCTTCATGTCTTAAAGTAATGATGGACCGTCATTTCTTTTTGCTTATTTGTGCTGTACTTGCCATAATATGGACTTGGTCTTTTACCTATGGCTATCTTCTGTATTTCACCCCTACCTTGTCACAACACTACTGACGCATTAAGGAAAGAAATTCCACAAATTAACTTTTAACAAGACACACCTGTTCATTGAGATGCATTCCATGTGACTACTTCATGAAGCTAGTTGAGACAACGCCAAGAGTGTGCAAAGCGGTCATCAAAGAAAAGTGTGGCTACTTTGAAGAATCTCAAATATAAAATATATTTTGATTTGTTTAACGCTTTTTTCGTTACTACATGATTCCATATGTATTCATAGTTTTGATGTCTTCACTATTATTCTAAAATGCAGTGGTGGAAAATGTACTACGGTAAAGGTACCTTAATAGAAAAGTGACCTAGTAAAATACTACCTGAGTAAAAGTCTAAAAGTTTTTGGTTTAAAATATACGTAAGTATCAAAAGTAAATAGAATTTCTGAAATATACTTAAGTATCAAAAGTAAAATTATAAATAATGTCAAATTCCTTATACTAAGCAAAGCAGACGGCATCGTTTTCTTTCTTTTTTTTCTCCAACACTCAGACCTAATTTACAAATGAAGCATTTGTGTTTAGTGAGTCCACCAGATCAGAGGCAGTAAGAATGACGAGGGATGTTCTCTTGATAAGTGTGTGAATTGGACCACTTTCCTGTCAAAATGTAACAAGTACTTTTCAGTGTCAGGGAAAATGTATGGAGTAAAAAGTACATTATTTTCTTTAGGAATGTAGTGGTAAAAGTATCCAACAAACTACTTAAGTAGTACTTTAAAGTATTTTTACTTAAGTACTTTACACTACTGTTACAATGTAGAAAATAGTAAAAAAAATAAAATAAAGAAAAACCCTGGAATGAGTTGGTGTGTCCAAAATTTTGACTGGTACTGTAGCTATGTAATTCATCACTGACTATTACCAATGTGCTATCGTGAGAACGATGGTCGAGTGTTCTCCACTTAGAAAATAAATAGATTCGCTGTTGCTATCAAAGTCATTCCAAAGGGTAGGTTAAACAGAGCAAATGAAATGTGACCATACTTTACCACTCATTTAACATCAATGATGCTATTTATGCCTATAGCATTTGCAAAGTCATCAACAGCTCTTGTTGCTGATTGGTTTCAAGCTCTAGTTGATTTCAAATGTAATGTAGAATTGAATTGTGTTTCGTTGTCAACGCAACCAAATATTAACATTTGAAGGAGAGTTTTTTTTGCTTTGCTTCCATCTGTGCGACTGACTCTGTGCGACTTCATTCCAGTTTGTCTGATATGTCTGATATGTTGGATTCACGACTCCATCTCAACCAAAAATCTAAGTTAAAAAGAATAGGATTAAATCAAATCAATCTTCATTTAGTGCGTTCAAATTTTTATTTTATTTCATTTAGTCCTATTTTTAAATGTAGATGTTTGGTTGAGATAGAGACGTGAATATAACATATCAATTATTCATTTGTAGACAAACTGGAATTAAAGTCAGAAGTCAATGGCACAGATGGAACTATCCAGGTGTTGACAACCGAACACAATATCATTTTTGAAATATAATAAATGAACTTGTCGACAAGTTAACAAATGATATGTTGGATTCACATCTCCAATTCAAAAATAAAAGTTAAAGAATGGGATTAAGCTAGTGGCTCAGATGGAACTATCCAAGAGGTAGATGCATTCTCTTTTAAATGTTAATGTTTGGTTGCGTTTGGCTACACATTTCTTCTTATGTAATCACATGTTCAAGATTGCATGCATAAGTTGTCGCAGGTCTGTGGAGAGCTTCACAATCGCTATAATCATCTGTTCAGAATCTTGAACGCCATTGAAAACGTCTTATCCACATTGAAATGATGTGGTGTGGCCAGTGGGTCTATTCCTTCGTTGAACAACATGCAGTCATCAAAATGTTGAGACTAAATATACCACATATTAAAATGCTAGAACTTCAGGCCAAGAAAGGTCAACTTGAAACATTTGAACAGCTTTGAAACTTCAACAATGAACAATCATTTATCCTACCCAACTTCGTTGTATGATGCATAGCTATAGATAATTGAGAGGCAATAAAAAACTAGTATCTGAAATAGGGACGATTGGGAGCTTCCATTAATATCACACAAACCACATTTTAGATTGTCAAAGCATCTAACCTGTTACCGGTTACATCCGTGAATTTAATATAGGTGTGGTTGTGTGAATTTGACGCCAAAATAACTGAGTATTCTGGGGCTTTCCTGCATTATATTGATCTTTAGGGGGGAGGTTTCACTTACATAAGATTTGCATATGTAGTCTGGACTGAAGAAATGTGAGTGTGTCTGTGGTCTGGTTTGCTAATAAAAACCTCAGTGTGGTTCAGTTACAGACAGCCGACAGATGGATTGAGTGGATGTTAGCACAAGGCCAATATGAATCATCATCCTATATTCAAGTGTTGATGTCATAACTTTCTTGGGGAGAATAATATGATGGTCTCTGTGAAGTAGCCAAGATCCTGATGTGGTTTCAGTCTTTGCAGGATTTCCTGTAGGTCTTCATGGGTGTTAAGGTTCTGGATGTTTTGGTTGAGTAGAGAGGAGGTGAGGTATCAATGGCACAGGTGTCTCCCTGTGCCATTGTCACTCAATTTTAAAAGCTACTGTAACTTGACCGTTAGGGTCACCATACTCCCTCAACCTGAGTACAGTATTACATGTTTTGTAACATGCCTATGTTAATGTCTGTTTTCCATCCACAAGAACAGTATCTCTAAAATACAAAGACCTTGATTTGGAAATATTCAGGAAGCCATTTGGACCACACAAAATCATCTCATATTCGGCTGCTAAAACAACAACCTCACACACCCTAAAACATGAACACCGTGCCAGACTGAACACCGTGCCAGACTGAACACCAACAGTAGCAACCGTAGCCATTTCATTGTGTGAGAATTCTCTAATTCATCTCCCATTAGCATCTCTAAATCATATTGGTGTTCATATTGGTGTGTCACAGATTGGTGTCACCATAGAATTAGGAATTAAAATACTAATACACTAATACTAATTATAATAGTAATTTATTGTGAGCTCTATGGGTGTCACAGTATGTTTTGTTGCACCAGCTATTCTGTTAAACCTCAAAAGCTCCATCGTCAGCATCTAAATCACAAGACATTCTGTACTGTCATATTGGTATCATGGATTAACTTGTGTAACCGTATATCCTATTGCACTGGACTCTTTGTTAAAACAGGAAATTGCTGTCTTTACCTGAGCGTCTTTCCGTGCCACGGCGCGCAGGTGGTTGGCTGGTGCTCCCAGACTGGAGGAAAAGGGAAGGAACACACTACAGGTTGGCTCAGTCTCTCTTTACTGCCTATTTGCAGTAACACACACCCACTGATTAGAGCACCCAGTGATGCGAGCGGCCATTCGTACTGTCTTGTATTGTTTTATATATATATATATATCTATATATATAAAATGAATACAATTAAAATTAAACTAACACTTTCCACAGGCAGAAATGTTTGTCAGTGACTCCTACACTGCGGATGTTGAAGAGATCTTTGAGTCAGAAACCTTTATAGGTTAGTTATATAAGAAAGACCTGACTGGAAATGTTTTTTTTATTTTTATGTCAGTCAACTGTAGATGAAGGGCTTTGTTTTTATTGACCTGTTGCGGTCTAATAAATACTGGTTGGTGTCATAGCTGCTTAGGTCCGTGTAATGTAATGGCTAAAACCACCTGGAATGTGTGGGGGGGAATTCCCATTCACAGGGCGAAAGCAAGACTATTGCTGAGAACGTTTCCCTCACTCACTTGGAGACCATCTGTCGTCGGTATCACCATGACAAAGTTGTCGGGGAAAAAACCTCTGCGTCCGTTCATCTCTCCCTCCCACCAGCCCTCGTCCTCTGTTTCCTTCAGAAGGAGACATTGTGTAAAGAGCAACTCAAAAAACTACACATAGTTCAAAAAACGACAATGTCCATGAGGACCATGGTCATTGCCCACAGTGGACACTAATATTTGATCTTCAAAGTTATCATAAATCTTATAAACCTTCCACTTATAATTTGGCAGTGTGGAAAAAAGTACTCAATTATCATACTTGAGTAAAAGTAAAGATTCCTTAATAGAACATTTCTCAAGTAAAAGTAAAGGTCACCCAGGAAAATACTACTTGGGTAAAAGTCTAAAGGTATATGGGTTTGAATAAACTTAAGTACAGTGGTGGAAAAAGTATTCAAAGGTAAAAAGTAAAAGTTAATGCTAAACATCAAAGTGCTTATTTTTTGCAAACCAGACGGCACGATTCTCTCTTTGATATATACAGTACAAGTCAAAAGTTTGGACACACCTACTCATTCAGGGGTTTTTCTTTATTTTTTTTAACAGTTTTCTACATTGTAGAATAATAGTGAAGAGATCAAAACTATGAAATAACACATATGGAATCATTTTGGAACCAAAAAAAGTGTAATGATGGACTGTCGTTTCTCTTTGCTTATTTGAGCTGTTCTTTTCATAATATGGGGGCTTTTTTCTGTATACCACCCCTACCTTGTCACAACACAACTGATTGGCTCAAACGTATTAAGATGGAAAGATATTCCACAAATTAACTTTTAACAAGGCATTAATTGAAATTAATTCCTGGTGACTGCCTCATGAAGCTGGTTGAGAGCATGCCAAGAGTGTGCTAAGGTGTTATAGAGGGTGGCTACTTTGAAGAATCTCAAATATTATATATAACATATTTTAATTTGTTTAACACTTTTTTGGTTACTACATGATTCAATATGTGTTATTTCATAGTTTTAATGTCCTCACTATTATTCTACAATGTAGAAAATAGTAAAAAATTATGAAAACCCCTTGAATGAGTAGGTGTGACGATACATTATTTTGATACTGTACATGCGTGAATTGGGCGACATTATTGTCCTACCATGAACATTCGAAATGTAACAAGTACTTTTGGGTGTCAGGGAAAATGTATGGGAGTAAAGTTGTCAAAAATATAAAAAGTAAAGTACAGATACCCCAAAAAACGACTTAAGTAATACTTTAAAGTATGTTTTACTTAATGTAGTTACTTTACACCACTGTAATTTGGAATATAATTTATACCATCAGATTTTTGTATGTTTTCCCCACTTATGTAATTGTGCATGCTTTGTCGTCTAGTGGCACATATTTTCACGGAATTGCTCACAAGTCACTTAACAGGTTTGTCTGGTTGAAGAGGAGAAAAAATATTTATGAAATTGTATAACCATGTTTATACTAGTCCAAAACTGGAGCAGAATATCCTTGATTTTGGTCCCAAAAGGCATAAAGTCATGAAGGTACAGTATATTGCATTGGGGAACATGGATGACAGCATTCGTACAAACCTTGGTGATGATTGTAACAATGTCTCCCTTCTTTAGATTCAACTCGTCCTCGGTCAAGGCTCGATAGTCGAACATGACTTGACAACATTCCTTCACTGAGTAGACATAAAAGAGAAGGGAGTGTTATATAGAGAACCTAAGCAATGCATTGGTTGTAAGATCATGTTGAACAGACGCTGACAGTAATTTATCACAATACCTCATCATGACCAGGGGTAGGAAAAGTACCCAATTGTCATACTCAAGTAAAAGTTAGTCACCTAGTAAAATATTACTTGAGTAAAAGTCTAAAAGTATTTGGTTCTAAATATACTTAAGTATCAAAAGTAAAAGAACAATTATAAATAATTTCAAATTCCTTATATAAAGCAAACTAGATGGCACCGTCGTCTTGTTTTTAAAATGTGAAGATAGCAAGGGGTACACTCCAAAATACATAATTTACAAACAATGCATTTGTGTTTAGTGAGTCTGACAGATCAGAGGCAGTAGGGATGACCACTTGTTCTCTTGATAAGTGCGTGAATTGGACCATTTTCCTGTCCTGCTAAGCACTCAACATGTAATGAGTACTTTTGGGTGTCAGGGAAAATGTATGGAGTAAAAAGTACATTCTTTTCTTTAGGAATGTAGTAAAGTAAAAGTAAAAATTGTCAAAAATATAAATAGTAAATTAAAGATACCCCCAAAAACGACTTAAGTAGTACTTTAAAGTATTTTTACTGAAATATGAGATTAACCTGTTTAGCCTGTTTGAACCATTTACTTTTTCCCACATGAAACTGTGACATCAGGCCAGGGTGAACGTCAAAGTTTCTGTGGGCCAACACCCACATAGCCTATTAGGTAAACAGTGGGAATTACTGGCAGTCACATGCCAATGATGTGGCTGTCTATTATTTGTGGACACCTGCCTAAAGTGGTAGTTGGGTCCAAAAATAGAACACTTGTCACAAGCAGAGGTCTCACTGTTGTTGTAGTACATCAGAACATTTCTATATTCAGTGGAGACATTGCTTTGCAGTTTCATTCAATGTATCAAAAAGTCTCTCCCACAAGGAGGATGAATTTGATGAGGGGTACAAGGATGGACCTTTTATTTGACAATTTAAAATGTATTTCAAAATGCAGTCCACTCATTTATACAACATACATAAAGTAGGAATAAGAACTATAAAAACTTACCATTTTTTGTTTTGTTCCTAACACTCGTCCTCTGAGGTAGCTTTGTCTTAAAAAAGAAAAAAAAATGTATTAAATTCATCAATGGCATCTCACACCTACGTTTTCAGGAGAAAAACATCCCATGTGTATTGTATTTTGATTTATCTTGCATTCCATACCTCTTTACTAAACATTGTATCTGAGAGTTTGGGTCTGGTTTTGCTCTCGTTATGCTTGACATCTGAAAAAGATTGAGAAGGAAGTTCTATAAGGGTATATTGATTCAAGTCCACTCTCAGAACATGTACAGTAACTCCGCAGTGCAAAAAAAACAAAAAGCCATTTGAAAATCCCACCTTTTGGAGAGACAAATATCTCTTTGGTGAAGTTTGATGGAAACGCTCCCACTTTACCACTTTTCATTCCCATCCACCATCCATCTTCAATCTATCAGGTGTTAGAAGAGAGAGAAGAAAAAAGAAGAGAAACAGAAATATAAGAATAGCACCGTGTAACAGAGAATGTTTCACCAATCATCCACATGCATAGGAATTCTCAAAACAGGTTTGGTCAGCATAGCGTTTACAGATGTAGGATCTTAATTTGATCGTCCGGTTGCAGGAGAACATTTCCAGGTGTGTGTTTGAGGTTTGAGGTTTAAAAAGGTGTCTGAAGTTTGTAATTTGTTGTGAAATATCCATGAATTATATATGAGGGGAGGACGGCTCATAATAATGTCTGGAACGGTGAAACCATTACCACGCCCATGCTCCCCAATTAAGGTGCCACCAACCTCCTGTGATCCACATAATAACTATAATTTCCTGTTACTGCTGCAGGATTATTTTCCTGCTGTAGCAAACTGGCTCAAATGAAGAGCCTACATCTGTACACACCTCAGAGTAAAGTTGTTATGTGTGCGAGAAACGTGATTTCTTCTGGATAATCTTGGGGAAATATCACAATGAATATGCATTGCTGGAAGTGTCTGTGCGACTATTTGTTTTTCTGAGCTTTTGGAGGTGTGACATTTTAATATCATATCTAGCTAGGCAAACAAGATAAATGATTTGTGGTTGTTTCCTCATGCTCATGAATTTGCCATTAGAGATATGATACAACGAAAGTAAATATGATATGCCACTCCAATTATGAAGCAAAAACATAAACATATCCTTCTAAAGAGAGCAGCTAATGTTCTCTCCAACAAACCTACAACTCATTTACACTGACACTATAGAGCAGGGGTCTCCGAATAATTTGGGTCTAGGGCCTCGTTAAATTGCCTTGTGGGATATTTGTTGGAGATTCCTCCTCTAGTATGTTTGCAAGTGTTTTCCCATCCATCGATAGTCTAGCGTCAGTACTGATAAAAGCAGCACTTTACCTCTCTGAGGATCTCAATGGTCTCCCCGACAACCAGCTCCAGCTCGTCCTCATTCAAGGGACTGTAGGCAAAGGCCACCTCACACTTCCTTGTTTGTTTAATCATCCTCGCTGCTTGAACAAAGCATTGTACCAGCCACAAGATTAGTCAAAACTCTTCTTATTTTTCTAAAGTAATAGTTCAAACTAATGATGAATAGAAATTCAGTAGAGAAATGTAGAAGTCAACAAATACAGACGTCTCAACATGATCACTTATAGACTCCAGACTCAGAGCATGACTAGAAGAATTGACGCTTCGTCGTGTTGTAACTAATTGAATCCCTCAAAGGGACTGTGCCTTAACAGTAGACTCTGTGTGCATTATAATTAAGCTTGGTACTAGCAGGCGAGGCTGTATATCTGCACAAGGCCTTTAATTACTTGTTTGAGCCTGTCGTGCTGACAAAGTGTGTGTGTATCTCGATGGGCACGAACCAAAACACTTCCACATTTCAGCACAACACAGGGTTTGTGTTCGATAGACTGGGAAACATATCTGGATCCAGTTTAAGCTACAGATCCAAGTTATGGGAAACACAATGAACAGAGTGACATGGTAGTGGAGGTTTAAAGCCATTGGAGAGTGACACATACATTTCCGTAGGCTTCTTGGTTCCCTCTTGCTGTCACCAATCAAATACACTGGCACCTCCTGTGTGGGAAATAAAAGATACAGACACATACAATGAAAAAGCTAACGAGTCAAGTAATACAGTATGCAACGGGTAGTTCATGAAAATGCACAAACAGTAAGCTGATCAGAGATGTGGTCGAACCGATTTCAAATCAGTCAAGGAAGGAAGTAAACTGAAATGATGGAATTTCAGTTCCTTGACAGAATATCATTTCATCTGACTTCCTTGGTTGACTGAATTGAAATGGTATTAATCCTAATCCTGGGACTGAAGGCATGAAGGCAAACTCTTGATTGACATACCGTACCTTGACGAAGTTAGAGGGGAAGATGCCCCTCTTGCCCCTCAGTTCCCCCTCCAGCCAGCCCTCCTCGCTGGCATTGGAGACACTCGTCACTACGTCTCCCACCTGCACCGTCATCTCATCTCCCATTGTGCCCTCAAAGGCTATCAGCACCAGCACCTCTGAGACACACAAATAGGGGAGGAGGGGGAAGAGAATATGATGTTGCAAGTTTCATTCTCTTTTCAAACAGACCTAACAACATTGCTTGAGGAACTGCAGTTAATTAGAGTCATTTAACAAATAATGTGGCCCAACATCTAGAAGGTTAACACCATAGTCTGGTAACTCAAACACATGGGGAGGGGGAGAGAGATTACGTGGACCCTTTTCACACTATTGTGCTGATCCAAACCGTACTGTGCTGGCATGGATATTGCTTTTCACATTGTCCTCTCTAGCATGGTTTTGGCAACTATGGTGGGTATATAACCAGCTTGTTTGACTCAGCTTGGCTGCATAGTGTGAGAAGGGTAATGGTATTGCGAGATTATTTGGACTCATTAGACAGGTAATGTGCCCCAACATCTAGAACGGCAATGCTTGTTTCAACAGGCTATGTGGTATGTTCCATGCAAGGCTGGAGGAGAGTAGTAGAGTTGCAATGGACAGCAATGTGATTTCAAGGTTATTGTGCTTGGAACATACAGCAAATCATAGGCAAGAAAAGCTTTTATTTTTTCTGACTAAACACCACGGCCTTTGTAAACCAAATCAGTCTCCTGTAGCATATTTGTGTTTGAACAACATGTACAGGTATGTAAACCAAGGTTACAGTACAGTACTGGGGCAGCAAAATGGATATCAAACATTACAGTTTGGAATTTGCCCTGGGATAGTGAAAAGATGTCTGTTCAAGTCGTTTTTATTACCACACACACCCATTGCCTACACACCCATTATCCACTGCTAGTACTAGTGCTAACCTGTTTACCTGGCTTTAGGCATTTATGTCAATGTTAGCTATGAAGCAAGCCTGCAACACCAACTGCAAAAGTATAGTGGACACCCAGAGACCTACTACCCCTTTGTTTTCTGGATAATAAATAAGAAAGATCATTATCTCTGTTGTCTGTTTAATGACAAACAGGGTGTTTAAACTAGACACACGAACAGGCTCTGGTATACTAAAATCACCTCCACTCGCAACTATTATTTGGGAATACAAAATGACCATACATTTTCTAAACTATAGTTCTTGTCAATTGCCCTGAACATAACTGATTGATTGACAGACATTGTAAACATTCCCCAAAACCCTTCTAGACCCTGCTGAATGGACCACACAGTTACAATGCACTTACCCATGACTTCTTAGAAAGCTTTACTCTCTCTTCTAGACGTTTATGTAAATCCTCTTCAGAGGACAGACAGACACCTCATGCTACAGAAGGAGAACTGAAAGAAAGTATTGCCCAAGAAGCAAAGCTATATATGGCTAGCCAGGGCCCTCCTTCCCTCTAGTCATTCATTAACATCTACTTCAGCTAGTCATGACAAGCCACCAGCCAGGAGGACGACGGGTCAGAGAGAGCAAGCGAGAGAGTAAGAGGAGAGAGAGCAGGTGGGACAGGTTTCTATTTGGAGAGAGACAATAGGCTAGGGTGAAAAAGAACATGGCCACATATTTTCAGCTGTAAAAGTAACTGTCATACATTGTATGGGAAAGAAACAAGACAGTCACAATATGTCAATGTGATGCAATGATGTGTGTACTGTGTGTGTGTGTGTGTGTGTGTGTGTGTGTGTGTGTGTGTGTGTGTGTGTGTGTGTGTGTGTGTGTGTGTGTGTGTGTGTGTGTGTGTGTGTGTGTGTGTGTGTGTGTGTGTGTGTGTGTACTCCTTACGGTAGAATAGGTGTCCATTCATAGAGAAGCTTACATTGGAGATGGCAGATTTCGGGGCGGCAGGGTAGCCTAGTGGTTAGAGCGTTGGACTAGTAGCCCAAAAAAGTTGCAAGTTCAAATCCCCCAGCTGACAAGGTACAAATCTGTCATTCTGCCCCTGAACAGGCAGTTAAACCACTGTTCCTAGGCTGTGATTGAAAATAAGAATTTGTTCTTAACTGACTTGCCTAGTTAAATGAAGTTAAAATAAATAATAAATAAAAGAAAACGAGCATGCTTGACTGAACAACGTCTGCAATGGCGTGCATGAGAAGGACATTGCTGCAGCAAAGAATAAATCAATTGCATTACTCTGTCAAGGTATTGAACATGTGTCTTGGAGGCTCCAGCCGCAATATGTGAAAATGTTCACCCTCCATTGCTAATACTGTTTCACCACATCGAATGGTTTCCCGTTAAATATTATCTAGCTCATGTTTACTCATGTTGACCTATATCGTCACAGAAAGAATACTACAGCAACAGGATTGAAATGTTTAGTCCATAACGTTGATTGAATGGTGGCTAGTAGGCTACGTGAACGCGCAATACTGGTAAAGACGTCCTACAGCGATTTTGAACTTTTCCTGTTGAAGAGCGATATCCCAAGCATAAATACAGTAAAGTACACACACTAAAGGGTAACTGCAAACTTCAAGGAGTAGGGCATTCAAGGAGTTGGTTTGATGGGAATCTGTGGATGTCAACAGCTGCTTGAGGAACAATAGAGTAAAAGAGAAAAGGCCCACCGCGTGCTATGTATGTCATGTAAATCAGGTGTTAAATGAGGTGAACAGGAAACTGGAGTGCCAACTGTGTTTTAGAGTGGGGTTTCAGTGAATTTATGGAAATGATGAAGCTTATCTGCAGCGCAGGAAAATTCTCAGCGACAAAAAGAGGGATCGAATTAAGATCCTACATCTGTAAAATCAAAGCTTTCACCACTTCTCTTCCCTATACACAGAATGCAATAATGAAAGTGAGTATAACGACTTATACATCTCTGCACTTTTATGTCTTTTGTGTCTAGTGCATGTACTGCGTGGCTCTTACAACCTTACCTTTCCAGTACAATAGACAGGTGTCAATAATGTAAATGTTAGATTTTCAACTCCTTATTGAATAAAGATACATAAAATAAGCAACACAGAAGTACATTTAACAGATGTTAAATTAACCAAAGTTCTTTTTAATTTACATCTGAAAAACATTAGCTACAGGAACCATTTAAAAAAGTTATTGCCCCCAACCACATAGAATTGAACATGAATGTGTCAACCACAAAATGTATCATGCACATTAAAGAGTGCACCCCACACAGTCTACTCTGCAATCCAAACTTAACATAGACGTTACACAAGGGGGAAAGTCCCCATTCAATGAAGAAAACCTATCACATCAAAGCATTGAGTGTGCCATGATCTAACCAATCACCAATTTTTCTTAATATACAAAGGAAGCTTTAATTACTACAAATGATTACAAATTGTGTCGTCTAATCAAAAGTTGAATGACTTTGCACAGGTATTTCTGAGGCACAGACTTCCAATGGTGAGACATTAATAAGTAGTACACACCCAACCCAAGACCAAGTTAACAGTTCTGAAATGTACAAGATATAACAATCCAATACAGGATTCTGAACAAACTAGACATGATAACAAACATCCAGGTAGCCTATTGTGACTTTGCAGACAGGGTATGCCAATTCATGTTATTTAACAGTCTCTGTTTGCCAGTGGTGTAAAGTATTTAGGTAGTACTTTAAAGTATTTGTATTTGTTTTTTGGGGTATCTGTACTTTACTATTTATAATTTTGACTTCACTACATTCCTAAAGAAAACAATGTACTTTTTACTCCACACATTTTCCCTGACACCCAAAAGTACTCTTTACATTTGAATGCTTAGCAGGACAGGAAAATGGCCCAATTCACGCACTCAAGTAGAATTTTACTGGGAGACTCAACTTTTACTTGAGTCATTTTCTATTAAGGTATCTTTACTTTTACTCAAGTATGACGATTGGGTACTTTTTCCACCACTGCTGAGCCTCTTGTTTCACTCCACAATGCAGGTCTGTAGAATAGAACCTTTGACCCGATTTGGTCCCATTGTCAGAGGGGTCATTTGCAAGATGCTGGACTAGCAAGACCACTATAAACCATACGATCTAAACCATATAGACCATTAGGAACTGGCCCAGTTGTCATGTAAAAAGGGGATTCGATTGCCTCTTGCTGTACTTTAGCATGTTTTTAGATTCTACCAGGCTACAAAGTTGAATGTTACGTAGTTGAATTTGAAAACAACTACGTATGTCACGTAGTTGAACATGCAGGTTACGTATTTTAATCCATAGGTTACATTGTTGAAACCTAAAACAGCATACTGCATTTTCTGAGGTTGATGGCTAAACTAGTCTAAAAATATATCTACTGTATAATAGTGTATGATTTATCACTACTATATAATAAATAAATAAACTGTTTATCTTCTAGTATTAATCGGTTTGGCCTCAAAAGTAATTTAATTAGATAAATATATCTGTCTGACATATTTGAACAAATCTATGGCACAAAAATATCCTCTTGTCATGCTCTGCAAAAAGGTGTGACATTCTCGCAACAAGATATAAAAAAAGTGTTATGCAATGTTGCATCAGCCCTGTACTAAGAGGCATAACACCCCACAATGCAGTGTTCATAGTGCTAACCTATCAAGCGCAGAGGTTGGTTATGTATATTTCCTATTCCAACACAGCAGTTCACTGTCTAACAGTGTTTCTACTATAAGCAGATAAAACACAAGTTAGCTATACCCTGACAAAAGTATAACATAATGTTGCGTAAAGATATTGTGTCAAAGAGAGTCCTGATTGATTCCTAATGTGTGTATTTGTGCACGGGCAACTCTCCCCAAAGTCCGGCCATTTGATGGATAAAGGCTGAGAGCAGGGTCTTTTCTTATTGGATAAGTCCAGGTAGTTTCTTATTGGACAGTGTTCGTTACTGGACAAGTCCAGGTAGTCCTTTCCTCCCCTGTTTCAGTCTGTTTTCATCCATCTGAACACGACCCAGATGACTTGAGACAATAGAACATTGCCACTGCGTTGGTACAATGTTTCACTCTCCCTGAGCTCCCTCACTGCTCAGTGTTTTCCATGTCTTCAGACTTCTCCTGGTCTTTGTGGTCCTTCTCCGTTTCCTCCTCCTGGGGCTCGCCCTCCTCCTCCCCCCTGTTGACCTGGAACTTGTCATGTGTCAACTTGGGGCTGCTGTTGTTGTTGGTGTGGTTGTTGGGTGGGCCAACGCTGGCCTTCCGGATAATGAAACGGCCCCTGCTGCCACGCAGGAAGTTCCCCCGTCCTCGGTTGTCCACCCACTTCCTCTCGCCCTCCCTGTCATCATGCTGAAGGAGAAATGGAAAGACAGGAAAAGACAGAAAGAGTTAATATCTTGAAGTGAGCTTGAAGGTAGTACCATTATTAGCAAGTTCAAAGGAGCTGTGAATTTGGTGAATTCACCGATTTGGTTTGAGTAATGAATTAATTTGAGTATGGAATTGTATATATAGGCAAGGGGAAACAAAGATATATTTATAATGGCATGGGTACAAACCTACCAAGTAGTATTTTCGGCTCTTGGGGGTGTACTCCGGGTCCCAGTCCTCATTCTTGGGGTGAACTGGTATGCCCATGTTAGGGGGATTACCGTTGGCATTGTTTTCCTGGTAATTTCCCCTGTTCCAGCACCTTCCTCTTATTCTAAATTGCTGCAACATGAGTCAAACACAGAGAACCCAGATCACACAAACAAGAAGACAATTATTGCACAAATTAAAATAACTATCCATGAGTTTGATTTCCCAGAAAAATCTTTCCAAGTGCAAAGCCAAAGAAGAAAATAAACTGCTAATCATGGCATATTTTTTCGATTTCAAATGGGGTTTTCTTTTCAGGTTAGTTGTGGTGGTACTTTGTCTTGTTCTCTTGATGATTCTATTCTTTATCAGATCCTTTACTTTCCAAAATTAATATGAGTGCACGTCCATGAGCAAACTTACAAAGCCTCCGCGTCCTCGTCCCCTCTCCATGGGGCTGCCATAGTCCCCCCGAGGCCCCAGCCTGGCCTTGTTAAAGCCCTCGTCTTTGAGCTCAGGCTCCTTGTGGGGATAGTCTCCTCCCCTGTGAGATTCGGCAGATGAAGAGGAGGAGCGAGAGCGAGATTGCTTCTTCTTGTTTTTCCTGGAGGAAGAGCTTAAGGTTGAGGGACCAAAATAACTTTAAAAGTCAGTTCATTGTTAGCTCCATTGCTTGTCTTGTAAGACCCTGGCTAGTTGCAGATATGTACATGACTTGTAAAGTAAATGTGGTAAAGTAAAGTGATTGTGATGCTTGTGATAGAGAAGTGGTTCTAAAAACTCTCAGGGACCATCAGACCTTTCACAATTTTGCTGTAGCTCTGAACTAACTCACCCGATTCACATTGTCAAAGGCGTGATAATTAGTTGACAAGTTGAATCAGGTGTGCTAGCCATGTAATAAATAAAATACATGGAACTGTTGGGGGCCCCGATGAGAAGTTTGAGAACCACTGCTATAGAGTGTGAGTTGGTTGAACATACTTGGACTTCTTGTGGTGCTTGGAGGATTTCTCAGCGGACCTCTCCATGCTAGCCTCTGGGGAGTCTCCTGAATCTCTCCCCCCGTCCTGTTTATAATCTCTCTCCCGGGTAGAATATTTTTTACGGCGCTCAATATCCAGACGAAGGTCCATTGAGTCACCCTTCATTTTTTTACCTTCGTCCTGTGCAGGAAAAATAATAAAAAGAACACAAAGACATATGGACATGCTATGGGTTAGCATTGAGATGTGCCGTCAGTCTGCAATCAGTCTTGTTTGCACACTGCATGCGAGGGGCCGGGAGAACTGTTACAAGACCATAACTAACCAACAAACTCTGGGAACGGCCCGTTTAACGGCTGCTGTGTAACATTTGACCGGCATAAGTGAAAACAGACCATTCTGGAACTACACTGAACACAAATCAAAACGCAACATGTTTCATGTGCTGAAATAAAATATCCCAGAAATCTTGTATACGTACAAAAAACATATTTCTTTCCAATGTTTTGCACACGTGTTTACATCCATGTTAGTGAGCATTTCTCCTTTTCCAAGATAATCCATCCACCTGACAGGTGTGGCATATCAAGAAGTTGATTAAATAGCATGATCATTACACATGTACACTTGTGCAGGGGACAATGAAAGGCCACTCTAAAATGTGCAGTTTTGTCACACAACACAAAGCCACAGATGTCTCAAGTTTTGAGGGTGTGCAATTGGCATGCTGACAGCAGGAATGTCCACCATAGCTATTGCCAGAAAGTGAATGTTCACTATTGCCAGAAAATGAATGTTCATTTCTCTACCATAAGCCGTCTCCAATGTCGTGTTAGAGTACATCCAACCGGCCTCACAACCGCAGACCACGTGTAACCACGGCAGCCCAGAGGACTTCCACATTCGGCTTCTTCACCTGCGAGATCGTTTGAGACCTGCCACCCGGACAGCAGATGAAACTGTGGGTTTGCACAACCAAAGAATGTCTGCACAAACTGTCAGAAAACATCTCAGGGAAGCTCATCTGTATGCTTGTCGTCCTCACCAGGGTCTTGACCTGACTGCAATTCGGCGTCGTAACCGACTTCAGAGGGAATATATTCATATTGCCACTGACAAGCTGGAGAATTGTGCTCTTCACAGATTAATCCTGGTTTCAACTGTACCGGGCAGATGGCAAAAGGCATGTAAAGGCGTCATGTGTACGAGCTGTTTGCTGATGTCAATGTTGTGAACAGAGTGCCGCATGGTGATGGTGGGGTTATGGTATGGGCAGGAATAAGCTACAGACAACAAACACGACTGCATTTTATTGATGGCAATTTGAATGCACAGAGATACCGTGACGAGATCCTGAGGCCCATTGTCGTACAATTCATCCGCCACCATCACCTCACGTTTCAACATAATCCGTACACAATTCCCGGAAGCTGAAAATGTCCCAGTTCTTCCCTGGAAACCCATTTCATTAAGCTCCTGACGATCAGTTATTCTGTATGTATAGTATATCTGTGACCAACAGATGCATATCTGTATTCCCTGTCATGTGAAATTCGTACATTTGGGCCTAATTCATTTATTTCAATTGACTGATTTCCTTATATGAACTATAACTCAGTAAAATCTACAAAAGTGTTGCATGTTGCGTTTATATTTTTGTTCGGTGTCCTTTCCCAGGTCTGCACAACACAATGTTGAACCTCTGCAACACAACTGAACATAATGCGGTTTCAAACTCCTGGAGGAGCTGAGTTCATTGACTTTCACACGGTTTCATTCCCCTAAAATGTTTCCGTTTTGAAGAGAGTTCAATGTAGCCATACCGCAAAATGGTCTCAGTCAGATGTCATCAAGTAACTAGGCCTAGAGACTGTATAAGCACTCTACAAGTACAACAGGTTTTTGCTTTTGACTATATTTCCCCTTATTTGTTGAAGAATAATACTTACTATGACATTTGTTTTAGAGTCCTTTGAATGGCTTGGACACAGGAGCAATTGGCCGTTTCCATTTCTGACCCCTCATGTTTTTCGACTCAATGGCCTCAGGCAGGCTTGTACCCACAGTATAACCAAATCATCATACGTGGAGGGGGAGTATATAACACACAACAAATTGAATGTGCCTCGTTTTGCATTTGCTTTGCTTTTAGACGTTATGCATCTCCCTTCAAAGACAAGCACAGGCTTAGACGGAGAACGCAGTCTAAAGGTGGATGGCTCGCTCGCTCGCTCGCTGTTGTTTTTGTCAGTTTTCCCAAAATACTTCATATTTCAAAATGTTCAGTCACCTTGTAACTGCCATCCCCGGAGCTTTTCATCCCCTCAAACAGGTGAGAGTGTTTCTTAAAAGCACCGAGAGAAACATCAATTATCCTGCAAGAGAGAAACACAATGTCTAACTTTGCCACAGCTCAGGTGGCAAATACAACATAAGCAAGATTACTCTAAAACATTTTTAGGTCAGTGCTCTTCAGATGAGGACTGAAATGACTGCCAAGAATTACTCTTAGTTTCACGTCTGTGCTGCTCAGGTGAGTACTGAAATGACTGCAAGGAATTATTCTTATTTTCAGTGATGATCAGATGAGGACTAAAATGAATTGTCTACGAGCAATGTATAGACCCGGATGACTCCAGGATATCACATAGCAAACAAGACCACCAGTGAACGTGCACCGATTGACAAAAGGCAAGACAAATACCTTTGCAAGCTTTGATAAACAAAAGGTGATGCCACAGCACACTGAAGGTGAGATGGTCACTCAGAATGGAGACTCTACCTGTGTATCTCTGGGCTCTTTCTTGGCTTCATCATTTCCTTTTGTGCAGCTCTTCTTTGGTACATGGCAAATCGCTCATTTAGAGTAATTCCGTTGGATGGAAAGTGCTGTGCTGTAATCAACAGGAACCACAACTTGTTACACAACAGATATGACAGTACATGCTGTGCCAATGCACTTTTTTATTACTTTAAATTCATAAGTTACACACAGTGTTAGCTTGTGACCATATAAACAATATTTTCAGCTGTATCAAAGGTTATATATATATTTTAATGTGCGTTTATTAGCCTCATAGTATCATAAACGGTACAATACCCATGCAAATGTTTCATAGCAATGAAGAACATTTTTGGAAAACTTCTCGAAACCAAATTCCTTTAGATAACATTTGTGCCTGAAAAACCACTCCATGTTTTTTTGGTGAACAGCAATATTTCTCCATAATCATTCCCACACAGGATTGCAGGGCTAGATAGGCATACTGGCCAAGCTATTTCACAAGCATTTGGTAACCCTTTTCAGATTGACCTATTTAATGATATACTGTATAGGCTATATAAACCTTTTGATATCGCAATTGCACCTTAACTTGCACCTGTGTTAAAGCCCAGCTAGCAGAGAGACTGGTCAGTTGCAAAGGATCAGGGGTGAGAGAGGTCAGTCACCTTTTATGTAGTGGACAATGGTGACAATGTGCTGTGCAAACAGCTCTGAGGGACTCCTTTGTAACTGTGTGGCCTGAATGTGCTGGAAGAAAGAGCGAAACTCCTGCTCCTTTTTAGTAGGATGCACAAGATCCCGTGATAACCGTCGCTCACCAACCATAACACCAGAGGAGCTGGGGAAGAGACAAAACAACAACAACAAAAATGTCATTTGATGTTTCACCTTTGCCCTTTATGCCGGAAAATAAACAGAGAACAAAGAGAATGGGATCTTTCTCATGAGACTTTTATAAACGACACCTGAAATATTTAATCTGGAGGGGTCATTTCATTATCTCAATTGTCATAGCACACATCTTTATTCATTTTGATAAAGCTCATGGTTTCATAGAACTATGACTCAAAGAGGCTATAAAACATGGCCCAGGCCTGAGCCAAAGAGTGTGTCTCATGATTCATGACTTCCTGCTAATGGAGATTGAAACCTATCCAAGGCGTTAAGGCATCAGAGTCCTCTGTGTGAATCTATGTCGTGATGGTGCATACTGCTTACCTTGCCACGTCATCTCTGAGAGAATCCATTCTGACACTGAACTCCGCTCCTCTTTTCTCAGAGGCCCTTGGGGGAGAGTCCTCCCCCCTGACCATGAACATCTCTCGGTCAGAGTTCCTCCGTGGTGCGGGTGTGGGGGACGGGCTGGAGGCAGCTTTCTCCTTCCTCCTGTCTTTGCTGACGTTCTCCGGGGAGAAGCCTCTGATCATGCCCGCTATGGCCTCTCTCTTGGCCAGGGCCGCAGCTATGGCCGCAGCCTTCTCCTGCTTCCGGCTGCGGTAAATCTCCTCCGCCATGGCATCAAGATCATCATCTTTGGCAGCCACCTGCAAGTAGGCCAGGTCCTCCCACTTGCCGAAGCGCTCCTCAAATAGCTCGCGGGCCGAGAGGGTGACTTTGCTCTTTGGCTTGGGCGACTCATCGTCCTCCCGGTCATGCTCTTTGCGGAGCACCTTGGGATGGGGCTTGGGTATCAACTCCTCTTCCTCGCCACCGCAGGAAAAGAAAGGGGAGGCTTTCAACAAGCGGTTCAACGACACATTCCCCTCATCGTCAAAGTCTTCCTTGTACTTCTCGTTCTCCCCTTTGTCGGGCTCTCTGTCAAAGATGCCCCCAGAGGCCTTCATGCCATTCCCTTTCTCCCGCTCCACATCCTCACCATTGGTTTTCATCTCTCTGCCATTCTCCCAACTGGACTGCGTTTTCTTATGATTGTGCTCTTCCAAGAACCTAGACAATGGCGAAGAGAGAAAGAGAAACAACTGTGTTTAAATGCATCTTGAACAACAGTTCAGGTGAGTGCCCTGCAACTTCATTACAAAACCATGCGAAATAAATAAGGATGCTTGTCAATGGTGTAGGTAAAAATGGAAGACTTAGGGTAATGGAGGATAAAGTTATAAACATAGAATATGACGGCCAGCAAAAGACCTCCCTTCTTCAAAGGCCCAAGCCATGAGGGATTTGTCATGGTTAAGTGCAGCGTTGACTGGCCAAGAAAACACACACATCTCAAAACTCCCAAGGGCCTGTAATGCCTTCTCAACTTACAAACTCCTGTTTCAGCATGCTATGACGACGACCACCACTTCCCCAAGGGCTTAGGGCCAAGAACAAATACCAGGGACAAATTATTCTATGGTGCATGACGCATTGGGAAAGAACCATGAATTCTAAATACATTTTTTTTTAAAGACCCACATTACAACTATCTACTAACCTCACTAAATGAAAGGTGTCAATAAATATGACAGATATTTCCAAGCCATGAAAAGGGTATTTGTCCAAAATGTTGACAATAATCATGTGCTACAACGTGAACTTGGGGGCAGTAAATTCTTGCACCAAAAATGAGAAAAACGTGGTAGTGTGTGTGTTAACCTTTCACTTCTAAAGATATTTCATAAGTGGCAAAGAGAAAAGGAGACAAATAATTGTATTACCTTTTGAACACTGAAGAGATAGCTGCTTTATCTCCTGCCAGGTTGTCGTCTTTAGAGAAGAAGCCAAAGCCAGAGAACACAGGTGTGGGGCTTTTCTGAGAAGGGCTTTTGGTGGAAGGTGAACTGCCCACTGTCTGAATCTGCCATGAGGGGGCACCATTGGAATTGGGGCCATTAGCATTAGTGTTTTTAGGAGAGGGACTAGACAGGGTCGAAGCTGGAGCGCCCTGACCAATGATAACAGCTGAGCGCACCTGAGGACTTGACCCCTTGGGGCTGGTGCTGTTGCTGTGATCCGTCACGCCCTGCCAGTTAGCCTTGGGCCTGTCCCCACTGGCGCCCCCATCAGGCCCTGCAGACCCCCCTGTGATCTCCACAGGCTCACCATGTCCTCCTCCTCCTACTCCTTTCTTCTGGACCTCCTTGGAGGCAGAACGCTCCTCCTTGACATCCTTAGAGTTCTGCGTAGCCGACCCAGATCCCGACCTGCGTGTGGGAGAGGAGGAATGTGAGGAAGAGGAGTGGTTGGAGCGCCGGGATCGGGGCGAGGAAGAGCGGTCCGAGTACTTGGAGTGGCTGTGGGAATGAGGGCTACCAGAGCGCTTTTTAGGGGTACGGGATCGTCCCCGTCTCGGGCTGTGGGGTTGTTGCTGCTGCTGTTGTTGCTGTTGCTGCTGTTGGGGGTGCTGCCTGTAGTTCTGCCAGTTATTGGGGCGGTAGTTGTTATAGCCGCCTCCACCACCCCTCTGGAAGCGTCCCCGTGGGAAGTAGCCACGCCCTCGGCCTCTGAAGTAGTAAGGCCTCCGGAAGCCTCGGTGGTAGCCCCGGAACTCGCGGTTATTATTCTGGTACTCCCTCGGGTAGTTCCGCTCTCGGTTATTGTGGGATGGAGAATGAGATCTGGAGCGCGAGCGAGTGCGGGACCTAGAGCTTTGAAAGTGGGAGAAAGAGAGAAGGCAGAAGGGATACAGAGATGAAAGGGAGGGAAGACGAAGAGAAGATGACTGATTACACCTTCCATTGTATAAATATCATTAGAAAAAAGTACTTTGAGGAATAGGTGTGCAATGCTGTTTTTCTCAAGACTATAAACAACCTTATAGCCTGAGCAATACATTTGTTTGTGTTGCTTAAGAAAGTGATGCTGTCCTCCTTCCAAGACCTTCCAAAACAACTAGGCCAACACATTTTGTTTCCAGTTCACATGGGGTCTACAGCTTAAAAAATGATCAAGTGCCTGTTGGTTACAGGGGGGAAAAAAAGAAAAAGTGACAGATACTCATGTACTTAGCTGTTTTGTTTCAGTAAAGTACATCATAATCCCATGTACATGGCACACTGTGACACATATGTGTGCATCTGACAAATATATTAACAGAGGTATAGCAAAACACATCTTAAAATGTAACTGCTGGGAAGTGGGAATACATGGGTGCACAATGGAAGCAATGGAGAAAAACAGACTTCAAGATTCGTCTAGAGAATATGGCTGTGAGGTCTACCCAGTCCACATGGTGGCTCCATAGCACCATGGACAGTAAAGCATAACAGAAGAAGTTTCTCCAGTTTCTAAACAATCTATCGCCTCTAAGTATTAAAAATGAAGTTGACACCTATGGTCCTCTTAGCTACAGTAAAGGAAACAGTCTCGTTTAAAGAGGATACATCGGAGACTACTCATATATCAGCACGATCCAACAATACATAGCCTGGCAAATAGTCAGAATCCTTTGATAACACGAGTTAAAAGTCATTAAAAATCTCAAAGTGCTCAGCAGCTTTGCACTGCAGTCAATATCCCTACACAGGCAAAGATGGGTAACTTGCACAAATATCAAGGAGAAATTCAAACTACAGTCAGCATTACAGAAAAATACCTACAATTACATCACTAAAAGCACACAAAATCGAAAAAGAAAACCACCATTGACAGAACAATCTAGTACGCCTAAGTAAGAGGCATCTGGAAACCTTTGAAGTAAACAACAAAGCCCTGCGGTACTACTCACCCAGTGTGTTTTGTCATTGGAATAAAGAGTGAGTTGAGAAGGTAGTGCACCGAGCAGCATTGCACACTCACATTGAAAGCAAGACACTCGGCATCTCTTATGCTGAGCACTAGTGGAAAGAGGCGGTCACATGGGCCATATGGGAAAAATGTCTAGTCTAATCCTTCAAAGCAAAAGGACTGGGCTCGGCTTGCCAATTACTCTGGCTGGCCAGTCTGCCCAGAAACATAGGCTAAAAGGAGAAATTCAGTCAGCCAGCTACTATATACAGGGATTTAGGACAGCTAAAATCACAGTTTTGTGATGGAAATGGCCTAATATTACATAATACAGCATTTTCAAACCAAACAATGTAGGCTATCTTTACATTGGATTTCAATTTCACTTGAAATGCTAAAGATTTGTGGGTAAATGCAGTACTTTTGATGAAGGAACATTTCATGGAATGCTTACATCTAAAATAAGTCATGTTTGTGCGTGGGCCGTCTTGTACTGCGAGAGGGTTACATTTCATACACTGTACACAGTGATAGGCCGATCCAGGTCCAGCATTGACTTGCAGGTTCAAGCCATCTCTTTTCTGAACTCATAGAACTCAAGACCATGGCTTAATAGTGCCATGCAGTGCCACTCCAAGGAGAAGAGCTGCCATGCATTTCAGACTCCACAAAACAATTCTGCCAGCAGCAAGAGTGGCCGGTGGTGTCACACTCAAACTAGTTTCCCTTGCAAATGAACATTGTAGCCGAATGACAGATTCATTTCCATTTAGGGCTACACATCATAGTAAAAGCACTAGGTAGATGTTGAACATGTAGCCTATTAAGGAATGCCAATATCGTAGTAAGGGAAAAGGGGATACCTCCCGAATCAGAGAGGTGCGGGTAATGCAAATCATTCTGAAATGTTTCTGGTGCAAGTCAAAGGCCTGTGTAGTAGTGGGAGAACTCGTTACAATAGCCAAGAACCAAGTCTCACTGAGGCAAGTGTGCCATCACAGCACCAGAGCTCTTTCCCAGACACATCAATTTCCTTTGTATAAAGTGCACTAGATCCTGGGTAAGTCCATCAGAAAGCTGTTGTCGCTCTGCAGTTAATATGAGTGCCAATTCAACATAAAGCACAGGAAATGCATGGGTTGAGGCAGGAAATCAGAAAGTGTATGCTTCAGCACCACTGCAACCCCTTCCAAGCACACTCAAATATAACACCATGGACAGCTGCAGAAAGACTGGGGTGTCAGCTATGACATGACACCTTGACTGTACGAGTCCGCTGTGCGTCGGGAAGCAAGTTCAGGGAGTGAGTGAGTGAGTGTTTTAATTCATTAATAAACCAACCAACCAACACTAAACACAAACAACGCACCGACATGAAACAGAGTCAATAACACCTGAGGAAAGAACCAAGGGGAGTGACAGATATCGGGAAGATAATCAAGGAGGTGATGGAGTCCAGGTGAGTGTCATGAGGCACTGGTGCGCTTGGCGATGGTGACAGGTGTGCAGGATAATCAGCAGCCTGATGACCTAGAGGCTGGAGAGGGAGTATACGTGACATTGACTTTGAAAAAAATCTATTTTGGTTATTGAACTACACTAAGTGAAGTGGATTTACACCCATTAACAAAATTGCCTTAAAGGAATTTCATCATGGGTCTCTGATCTGACCTACACATAAATGCATAACTATGGATATGAATGTCATTCTCTTCATGGTGATGTATCCTGAATAGGTACACAAAGGTGGAAATATGCAGTATCCTCCTTTGCATATTTGGATATTATTTTTAATGAGCTCCGCCACCAAACAAGCCCCTATTTGGTCGGTCCGGACCGGACCAAATCTGAACCAGTCATTGACGTCTATGTTTCACAAGTTTGGACATCAAAGTACAGCACAGTAGAGCTCAGTAGAGTATAGTAAAGTACAGCACAGTAGAGCTCAGTAGAGTATAGTAAAGTACAGCACAGCACAGTAGTGCTCAGTAGAGTATAGTAGAGTACAGCAGAGTAGAATTCAGTGCAGTACAGTCGAGTTCAGTAGAGTAGAGTATATTAAAGTAGAGTAGAATTTAGTAAAGTAAAGTATAATTCAGTTCAGAACATTATTCGGAAGTGTACAGTTCAGTACAATACATTATAGTGTACTCCACTCTAGTGTGGTCTACTGTGTACTGTACTGAACTCTACTCCACATATTCTCGAGTACCTAACAATACACTGCTTTTCTTTTACTTTACTGTACTCTACTGTGTTCTACTGTACTGTAATGCCTTCAAATTTTGTGTAACATTGATATCTATGATTGGTTCAGATTTGGTCTGATCTGGGCCAAATGAAGGATGAGGATGCTGCTGGTTACAGTAAATGGAAAGAGAGGTGGCTCATGGGTAGATTTTTATGTCAGTAAGAGCTGTGAGAGGTGACATTAATTGTAGGTAGAGAAGGAGAGAGAGAAGGGGAGAGTTGTCCGACTCTTCACACTCTTGCCACCACCTGACGACAGAAATAGAAAGGAAACCGTTCTCAGCTGAACATAACCATATTCCAGTGGAAGGAAGGACAGTAGCAGGTGACCCAACCGTGGTTTGTGACTACTATGATTTCCCATTTTTGCCTATTAAAATAGCAGAAATTCTGTTACCGATCTTTCTGAAATTCTGTTACCGATTTGGTCGCAGAATTACACGTTTTATCCACTTAATAATTCGTAAACAAAGTGTATATTAGTAAAAACACTATAACTCATTGATAGGTCTACCTTTACTTGTTATTTCTGCGAATTTTAATTATCCTCTCTCCTCTTATTAGAAATTAGAAAATATCTTAAAGTTAGAGTATGTGGGATATTGGTAACAGAATTTAAAGGCCCAAGGCAATGTTTATTAAACTTACTGAAGGCAGAAAACATGTTAAGTGTTGATATTATTTGGCAGGGGTCTTCAACATTATTGTGTTTTTATGTATTTCTAATACCTTTTATGACTTTTTCTGGTAGACGTTTTATAAGACCCCCTTTCCATGTTTAACAAGAAATCAAACCCTTCGCTTATTCCAGCTTTAAATAACGTGCAGCTTATAAAGGCTTCATAAAGCATTCATAAACACTACATAAATGTGTTACAAATAATCTATATATATATTTATTTTTAACCTTTATTTAACTAGGCCAGTCAGTTAAGAACAAATTCTTATTTTCAATGACGGCCTAGGAACAGTGGGTTAACTGCCTTGTTCAGGGTCAGAACGACAGATTTGTACCTTGTCAGCTCGGGGGTTTGAACTTGCAACCTTCCGGTCCAACGCTCTAACCACTAGGCTACCCTGCCGCCCCCAATAACTATATGTCATGCCTTATGAAGGGTTCATAAATGTGGCATAGCTGTGTGACATAACCCCCAATGTCATATTTGACATAAACCTGTACATTATAAAAGGTGGCATAAGCACAGCTTAATAAACGCCTTATATATAATATTAAATTGAGGCTTCGCAAAGCATTTATAACCCTGTCAAGCATCTTGGTAGAGCATTGCAATGCCAGGATAGTGGTTTCGATTCCCGGGGCCACCCATACTTAAGCAATATATCAAGCATATTCAAGCATGACTGTAAGTATATTAAAAGCATCGGCAAAACTTGATATATTACATTATTCTAAAACATTTCTAGGATGGCCCAACTTATTTCCCTATATTGGACCTGACCTCAACTTCCCACAAAATGCAGTCACGCACAGCCAAAAAAACATTGGTGTGGCCTTTTAAAATCAGTTAGAATTTTCACCTAATTCCATTTTCTCAGTTTAGTTTTTCCAGGATTCAGATGTCCTCAATATTTTCAAGTTTTTCCTCAGTTTTTCCCCCACTTTTTTAATAGAAAAACAACAACCTTAGATTTTCTGTGTCCACAACAATGCTCAAACCACATCAGGGGATGAGTTTAGAGGTCTGTGAAAAATCTAAGAAACGTACATTTTTTTGTGTAGTTGCCCTGTAATTCAGTGCTCATGCCCTGCACTGTTGTTTGGTTAGAGGGTTTTCCGTAGTGCAGTCATCGCACATGTGATGATTCCATATACAATGATTTGTATTGTGACCGCCAATGGAATGGGTGGAGTAAATGGCCAGCAACACTTCATATTATTCAGAACCCCAAGAAATGACACCATATATACAGTAACAGTCACCAACTCATTCAAGGGTTTTTCTTTATATTTACTATTTTCTAAATTGTAGAATAATAGTGAAGACATCAAAACTATGAAATAACATCATGTGGTATCCAAAAAAGTGTTAAACAAATCAAAATACATTTTCTATTTGAGATTCTTCAATGTAGCCACTTTTTGCCTTGATGACAGCTTTGCACACTCTTGACATTCTCTCAACCAGCTTCATGAGGTAGTCACATGGAATGCATTTCAGTTAACAGGTGTGCCTTGTTAAAAGTTCATTTGTGGAATTTCTTTCCTTCATGAGGATAGGGGGCAGTATTTTCACTTTGGATTAATTGCGTGCCCATAGTGAACTGCATCAAACTCTGTCCTAGATTGCTAATATATGCATATTATTATTACTATTGGTTAGAAAACACTCTGAGGTTTCTAAAACTGTTTGAATTATGTCTGTGAGTATAACAGAACTCATAGGGCAGGCAATCTTCCAAACAAGGAGTGAAATTCTGAAAGTTGGAGCAACTTTGACGTCATCGTCCCCTCCTTTCTCAACAAGATATGGATCTGGAAGCACTTCCTACGCCTTCCACTAGATGTCCTCATTCAGTAGAAAGTGTAATGGAGCATTTGCTGGGAACTTTGACCTAATGGGAGGGAAAGTAGTCAGTGTCGCAACAGAATGCCATTTTGCTGTGGCACATTTCTCTGTGGGTGCTACGGCTGTTCCATTCGGCCCCAGATGAAAACGTATGATCCGGTTGGAACGTTATTGGATATATATGATAATAACATCCTGAAGATTGATTCTCTACTTAGTTTGACCAGTTTATTCGACCTGGAATATATCTTTTGGAAGTTTTCGTGCGAGTTATCTTGGATCAGCAGTCAGTTTTTGGGCACGTGAGCTGAAAGTGATAGCAAATGCAGCTACTTGGACACTAGTATTGGACATTATGGAACAAAACAACGATTTATTGTGGAACTAGGACTCCTTGCACGACATTCTGATGAAAGATCATCAAAGGTAAGGGAATATTTATGTTGTAATTTCGTATTTCTGTTGACTCCAACATGGCGGTTACGTCTGAGCGCCGTCTCAGATTATTGCAATGTTGGGCTTTTTCCGTAATGTTTAAAAAAAAATCTGACACAGCGGTTGCATGAAGAACCAGTGTATCTTTAATTATATGTAGAACATGTATCTTTAGTCAAAGTTTATGATGAGTATTTCTGTTATCTGACGTAGCTTTCTATAATTCCTCCGGATATTTTGGAGACAGTTCTGAACATGGCGTAAATGTAAACCGAGATTTGTGGATATAAAAATGCATATTATCGAACAAAACATAAATGTATTGTGTAACATGTTATATGACTGTCATCTGATGAAGATTTTCAAGAGGTTAGTGATTCATTTTATTTCTAATCCTGCTTTTGTGATTTTATCTTTGGCTGGAAAAAATGGCAGCGTTTTTTCATTGGTTTGGTGGTGGTCTAACATATATATATATATGTTGTGTTTTCGCTGTAAAACATTAAAAAAATCTGACATGATGGGTAGATGAACAAGGTGTTTATCTTTCATTTGAGGTATTGGACTTGTTAATGTGTGAAAGTTAAATATTTCTAAATAATATTTTTGAATTCCCTGCGCCACCTTTTCAGCTGAACGGGGGGATGGAGTTCCCTGGTTGCCCCAACAGGTTTTAATGCGTCTGAGCCAATTAGTTGTGTTGTGACAAGGTATGGGTGATATACAGAAGATAGCCCTATTTGGTAAAAGACCAAGTCCATATTATGTTAGCTCAAATAAGCAAAGGAAAACGACAGTCATTCATTACTTTAAGACATGAATGAACATTAGACCGGTGGAAATCTGTCCTTTGGCCTGATGAGTACAAATTTGAGATTTTTGGCTCCAACCACCGTTTCTTTGTGAGACAGAGTAGGTGAACTGATAATCCCTCCATGTGTTGTTCCGACCATAAAGCATAGAGGAGGTGTGATGGTGTGGGGGTGCTTTGCTGGTGACACTATCAGTGATTTATTTACAATTCAAGGCACACTTAACCAGCATGGCTACCACAGCATCTTGCAGTGATATGCTATCCCATCTGGTTTGCGCTTAGTGGGAAGGCCCTAGAAATTGTAAAAGACTCCATACATCCTAGTCATACTCTTCTCTCTGCTACCGCACGGCAAGAGGTACCGGAGCGCCAAGTCTAGGTCCAAAAGGCTTCTCGACAGCTTCTACCCCCAAGCCATAATATTCCTGAACAACTAATCAAATGGCTACCCAGATTATTTGCATTATATATAGCATTGCTACTGTTATTTTACTGCTGCTCTTTAATTATTTGTTACTTTTATTTCTTATTTTTTACTTATCTATTTTTTACTTAACACATGTTTTTCTTAAAACTGCATTGTTAGTTAAAAGCTTGTAAGTAAGCATTTCACTGTTGTATTCAGTGCATGTGACAAATACAATTAGATTTTTATTTGTATTTCAACAGGACAATGAACCAAAACACACCTCTAGGCTGTGTAAGGGCTATTTGACCAAGAAGGAGAGTAATGGAGTGCTGCATCAGATGACCTGGCCTCCAAAATCACCCGACCTCAACCCAATTGAGATGGTTTGGGATGAGTTGGACCAAGGAGTGAAGGAAAAACATCCAACAAGTGGTCAGCATATGTGGGAACTCCTTCAAGACTGTTGGAAAAGCATTTCTCATGAAACTGGTTGAGAGAACGCCAAGAGTGTGCAAAGCTGTTTAACACGTGCTATTTCATAGTTTTGATGTATGCACTACAATTCAACAATATAGAACATAGTAAAAATGAAGAAATACCCTTGAATGAGTAGTTGTGTCCAAACTTTTGACTGGTACTGTACATTCTATAGACCCTACAGAGTACCCCCTACAATACTGCGGCACCCAGAAAAGTTCTTGCTCTATAAGCCAATATGAATTCCATAAACAGTGATTTGCATTGGGGGCATTTATTTGACCTTGGAACATGTTTTAAAACCCAAATTTAATGCATATTTCACTTAAATATGAACAACTGTTGTTAATGTTTAGACAATCATTTTTTCATATATCATTAATATCATTAATAAAATGTATGTTGTTGACACTTTTATACTGTTATGTCGGGGGACTTTTATTTTTAAACTTTTTGAAATTCAGTTACTCTGAAGTACTTTTTTAGTGTTGCTGATGAGACGCTGGTCATGTGATCAGTTTGCAAATCAAATGCCCCATTGTGGTGCCAACCGGACAGCAAAAAACAAGCAAATAAACCTTTATTTACTGTAATTTAAAGTAGTTTAAGGGTTGAATTAGATTATATACTGTAGCTACCTCAGTCGTTATTTAAAATAATTTTGGGGACTTTACGGCAATTGCTAGCTAGATTAAATTTAGGAAGCTAGCTAGCAGGCTCAGCTAAATAAAAATCCCATTAGATACATCCACATCTCATAGTTACGTCATGAAATGTGTAAATGAAAGAGGAATATAATAATATGAATCGAATGGAATTTCCCATCTCCCCATTTCGTTTCTGGCTCTGCACAGAAATGCCCTTATCCAGATGATGTGACAAAGACATTTCCTAACAGACATGCTAACTTTCTTTGTTGTTACTTTTAAGGTAGGAACCAACATCCAGTACCTCCATGAGGCAGAGAGGCAAGAACCATTTGTCCGCCATCTCAGGGACAAGCTGCACTATTCACAGTTCTGTGTAATGTTCATTGCTGGACTTGAAACTTAAGGAATTTGTATTGTTTAAAAAATGTGCATATGAAAGGACATGTATGTGTTAAACATGTCTTTGATGTTTATTTGTTAGTGATAATTCATTTGCGTTTACATCATTAAGCCTTGATGTATGCGTTAGGAATGACCAAAGGTGTCTGACTTTATAGTAAGTACAGCATCATATGACTTTATTGTTATTTAACTAGGCAAGTCAGTTAAGAACAAATTATTATTTATAATGACGGCCTAGGAACAGTGGGTTAACTGCCTTGACAGATTTTTACCTTGTCAGCTCGGGGATTCGATCTAGCAACCTTTCAGTCACAAAAAAAATTCTGTCTTTAAATTAAGTAAAGCATCATGTGATGTAGTCTTAATGGATGTGCTATGAATGACCGAAGATGTCTCACATCAAACAAAGTATTACAGGACACTACATAGTGTCAATCAATAAGTTATTAACGTTCTGCTGATTTATGAAGGTTATCTCATGATCCACAGGTTACTGTAAGGTATTTAAATGGGTTAATGGACCTGCAAAGCTTTTGTGTGTGTCAGAGTCTAAATGATTTGGAGTAAGTCCAACCTGAGACCATCGCAACAGGCATTCCTCTTCTGTTCCCATGCTGGAGACCAGGGCTTGATTACAACCTGTTACAATGGTGCCAACCTTTTGTGGCTGATCTTTCAGAGGGGGAGTGGGTGAATGTGTCAAAGACCTGATGGACCCAACACCGCGCGGTATGGCTCGTTTTTGTTGTGTGCGTGTTTGTGCACTGAGGAACATGTAACTTGGCTCCAGAAGAAAGACACTTTCAATTTCTTTAGGTTGGGAGCTTTCATCAAGATAAGTGTTTCTTGGTGTACCATCGTCTCCAGGCTACTGCACACACAGCACATATAAGCCTGGGATATCAACCATTCCAAGTGGGATAAGACTGACCATTTCATTCTAAAGGAGTGACCTGACTGAGTAAACTATTTGTCATTGTCACTAGCTAACACAGTAAAAAAACAAATATTATGGCAAAACCCTGCCCACTTCCACAATTTATCTCCTTAAAATTAGATTTGAAATCTAACCATAACTAATAAAAGCCACGTTTGATGCGTTGGTCCTCCAGAACTTCCTCACATTTTGGGCGGAATTGTCTGCGAATGAGATTAGGGGTCTTGTGACTAACATGACTTTATTTTAGATCGTAATCCAATCCTTCGACCCAACACCCTTCATAAAGCACATGGTTATATCACATTCGACATAGTGATTTATGCTACTTTTGACATTGGTGATTATGTCACACAGTCATGCCACATTTATGGACCCTTTATAAAGCATGATATAAGGTAATAGATACTTTGTAACACATTTATGACTCAGCTTTCATTTGACACCCAATTAGACATACTCCTATGAACTTCACATGTTGGTGATGACAAATTCAACATGCCATGCACACAATTTGACATGCTCAAATCAACTTCACATGTTGGTGATGACAAATGAAACAGGTGAAACAAATGAAACATTGAGGCCCAAACATAGCATGCATAGTCCACACATAACTGTTGGAGGTCAGCAACCAATCAGGAGCATTTAAAACATTGACTAATCAACATAGCAACAACCGTTGTCGGGTCAAAAGCATTTCTTACAATCTATGTGTAGCATATCTGTCAAGACGCTGTCAGCAACTCTTATCTCGTTTCGATTTATCACTCGTTGCTTTCCAGATAGACAAGACGGAAACAATCTTTCTCAGAAAAAGTGTTCCCTCCCCTCTTGTTTCTGTTTCAAAATCTTCTTCAGGCTCTCTACGCATGTGATAACCTTTTGTGAAATGTATTGACAGAAAATAAATACTTCATATGTCCTTATAAGGTGGAATATGTTGCCTCATCCCTCTTAACCTGACAATTTATAGACAAAATAATATGAATTCATCACAATGCCCTAGTTTGAGGTGGTCCTAGTTTGAGGTGGTCCGTAATTTGTAGGTAAGCAAGTTAGATCAGTTACAGTAAGTTACGTTGTTAGCCACCTGTAGCGATGCTTCCGAGATCTGGATCGTGAGCTGCTTCTGGAGCGGGACTGGGACCGAGACTTAGAGGCTGACTTCATTGCCTTGGACATCACTGCAAGTTACCTCTTTGAGACAACAGCCTGTCAGACAAACAGAGGGGAGTCAGTGATCATGAGCATCTACACAATTTCAAAATTTCACCCACCTTTTAATAGGCCCACATAGGCAACATTGAATAAGTAGAACAAGGAAAAATGTAATCAGCTAAAGTGCTGGGCATAGGATTAATAAACATGATTGACTATGATTTCATTTTTGCGTACAAAACTGATATTCTTCAATAAGGCCTACTACATAGGAGATACCCACGATTTAATACAATTTAACAAGATCAAGGATTCTTCACAACATATTTGAAGATTTAGAGCAAAATGGCTGTCAATGAGTAAAAGTGGGCAAATCTGTAAATCACTGTGACCGAAGTGTCAGGTGGCAAACTACAAACAGACGGCTAGGCCGCTGAATGATTATCTACAGTCACTGCAGAAACAGAGGGATTAAGATAAAGAGATGTGACTCCAGAAAACCATGACAACGATACCTCCAAGAGACAAAGCTTTTGCGCAAAAATGTACAGTGAAGCAACTTTAAAAGAAGTGCAAAAAAGCTACTAGCGTACACTAACTATTACTGCCAAAAAACTGTTGGAGAACAGTGTGGATCCTGCAGCAAGTAACATAACCAGTTTCATGTAGTCAGTCAAACCAGTTTCATGTAGTCAGCCATTTGCATTAAGGAATCTGTTTCATTCCAGTGATGAGACTAAACATTTGACTCAGACTCAAGCGGAACCTTGCAACCTTACAGTTAACTAGTCCAACGCTCTAACCACCTGCCTCTCATTGCACTCCACGAGGAGCCTGCCTGTTACGCGAATGCAGTAGAAGCCAAGGTAAGTTGCTAGCTAGCATTATACTTATCTTATAAAAAACAATCAATCAATCATAATCACTAGTTATAACTTCACATGGTTGATGATATTACTATCAATACACAAAAGTATATATTTTTAAACCTGCATATCTAGCTAAAAGAAATCCAGGTTAGCAGGCAATATTAACCAGGTGACATTGTCACTTCTCTTGTGCTCATTGCACGCAGAGTCAGGGTATATGCAACAGTTTGGGCAGCCTGGCTCATTGCAAACTAATTTGCCAGAATTTTATGTAACTATGACATAACATTGAAGGTTGTGCAATGCAGCAAGAATATTTAGACTTAGGGATGCCACCCGTTAGATAAAATACTGAATGGTTCCGTATTTCACTGAAATAATAACGTTTTGCTTTCGAAATGATAGTTTCCGGATTCGACCATATTAATGACTAAAGGCCCGTATTTCTGTGTGTTATGTTTTAATTAAGTCTGTGATTTGATAGAGCAGTCTGACAGAGCGATGGTAGGCAGCAGCAGGCTCGTAAGCATTCATTCAAACAGCACTTTCGTGCGTTGTTCCAGCAGCTCTTCGCAAGCACAGCGCTGTTTATGACTTGAAGCCTATCAGCCTAATGGCTGGTGTAACCAATGTGAAATGGCTAGCTAGTTAGTGGGGTGCGCGCTAATAGCATTTCAAACATCACTCGCTCTGAGACTTGGAGTAGTTATTCCCCTTGCTCTGCATGGGTAACGCTGCTTCAAGGGCGGCTGTTGTCGATGTGTTCCTCGTTCGAGCCCAGGTAGGGGCGAGGAGAGGGACGGAAGCTATACTGCTACACTGACAATACTATAGTGCCTATAAGAACATTGAATAGTCAAAGGTATATGAAATACAAATGGTATGGAGAGAAATAGTCCTATAAATACTATATTAACTACAACCTAAAAACTCCCACCTTGGAATATTGAAGTCTCATGTTAAAAGGAACCACCAACTTTCATATGTTATCATGTTCTGAGCAAGGAACAGCTTTTTTACATGGCACATATTGCACTTTTACTTTTCCAACACTTTGTTTTTGCATTATTTAAACCAAATTGAACATGTTTCATTATTTATTTGATTTTTATTGATGTATTATATTAAGTTAAAATAAGTGTTCATTCAGTATTGCTGTAATTGTCATTATTACAAATGCATTTTTTTAAATCGGTATCGGCTTTTTTTGGTCCTCCAATAATCAGTATCGGTATCGCGTTGAAAAATCATAATCGGTCGACCTCTACCGTGTATACCATCCCTGGACAATAAAGTAAACAAGTTCAGGGCGAGGATCTCCTTTCATAAGAGACATCAGGGAATGTAACATACTCTGTTTTACAGAATCATGGCACTCTCCAGATATATTGTCCCCATCCATTCAGCCATCGGGGTTCTCCATCCATCGCGCAGACAGGAAGAAAAAACTCTCAGGGAAAAAGAAAGGCGGAGGGGTTTGTTTCATTATTAACAACTCATGGTGTGATTGTGGTAACGTACACAAACTCAAGTCCTTTTGTTCTCCCGATCTGGAATACCTCCCCATCAAATGCCGACCACATTACCTCCCAAGATAATTTTATTTGGTTATCATCACTGCAGTGTACATTCGACAGTACAGGGACAAAGTGGAGTTGCAATTCAAAGGTCAGGATTTGGCATAAGCAGCATGAATCCATGGACCCATCATGCCTTTTACAGGCTGGTGGCAGTGGTGTACTAGTGTGGGGAATGTTTTCCTGGCACACTTTAGGTCCCTTGATATCATTTGAGCAACAAAAGTTTCCAACACCTTATAGGCCCCGAATAATTTAGTCTGTTCTGGAGGCAAAGAGGGATGCGACCCGGTACTACATGGGCGTACCCAATAACTCTGACATTGCTCGTTCTGATATTTTTTTATTTAACTTTTTGGATTATGTGCGTATAGTTTCATATTGCTAGGTATTATTACTGCACTGTTGGAGCTGCATTGTTGGAGGATTTCGCTGCACCTGCGATAACATCTGCAAATACGTGTACGCGACCAATACAATTTTATTTGATTATGCAAAGTTACAAGACATTACTGGAGAGCTTTATACGTTTCACAACCTGAACTGGGCTGCCAATAAAGAGAAGGGAAGAGGTCATTCTGGCTCACCTTGAATGTCAACAATGTGTGAAAAACAGTCTCCGAAATAAACTAAATGAAAGGATAATGGTCATATGGTGCCAGACCAGCAAGTGGATTGGCTCATGAGAGTTGAGAAGATGATCTTATTATTGGGCCTAATGCAACTGCCAATCAGTGGCCCGAGAATGTCCATTCTAGAATACCACAATCAATGCCTAACATCTTAACATGTTCCTTACCCCTGTGGAGGGTAAATACGATTCTGGGGATTCTGGCTATATTCTGAGAATGACTCATATGATCCAGCAGATGAGGTTATTCAGTCTATGGACACTCTCCATGGCATATGATCTTCGGTCTAAGTGAGTAGGGATCAAAACATTTACTTTTCATTTTGAGGAGCATCTGAGGGGGAATGCCGTGAGGAGGAAATTGCAGACTAAACATTGGGAGGACTTCAACAACGGTGCACCAGCATCAAGCTGCACATGCTAGTCACGGAGTATATCCCTGCTACTATTTTGGTGAGTACTGAAATGGATCCCTCCTCCTGCTACTCCTCTATGGTGCTCCTTCCCTCGCTTTTCTTCATTGCAGACTGCGCTTGTTATTTTTGGCTTCCAGGGCTAATTTCCTGAAGGCACTGGAATATACTTTTATTCTTACCGGGCACATTTCATGACCAGCATTCAGAGCGTGCTCCCGCATCCACATTTGGAAAATAAAGGGAACCTAAACCCTGGTCAACAGATGGTATGGCATATTATGAAATTAGACATTTTGCAAAGTACTCTCCGCAGAAGACCTTTATCTCCTAGTCATACACAGTTGACTTAATACATGTAGCCTATGGCTGTGTAAGTGCATATACTGTAATACCAAGAATTTGTTTCAAACTCATTAAACAATCAAGAAAAACATATATTTTAAGGGTTCTCTCGGGACAGATTTCATATGGCTGAGAATAAACCTTTCTGAAAGCTCTCAAATGCCTGTCAAATGAAACAAAACAAGATAGGGGCCATAACTGTGCATTCATCCACTAGGTAACTAGAGTATAATCACTTCCTTCACTTAATTTTGTGTGACTGGTTTATCTTACAGGTAAAACTGTGTAGCGCATTGCCAGGGCCAAAACTGGGCAAACTGGGCATTCACTAGGTAGCTCTTGTATCATGTATCATCATTTTTAGCTTAAATAGATGCTCCCCTGAATTGTGTGTGACTGGTTTATCTTACTGGTCAAATGGCAAGGATATGTGTAGCCCATTCCAGGTGTAGTTAACTGTAACTTAATAAATAATAAGTGTCAGTAAAGTGGGATGAATCATGGGTCCATTTCAGTCAGAGCACAGTGACCCACTTCCAACTGATAACCAGAGGCAGCTGCCTGTCTCCTCCTCACAGAGTGTGCTTCCCAGCCTAATCACTAGGATTTAAACATCCAAAAGGCTGTAACAAGCATCTACACTAATTATGTACCCTCTACTGGCAGACACAAAAAAACACCCACCCTGGTGCAAAGAGTGACAGCTGCTCAAGCCCGGTCACCTGTTCGTTTTATTTAAGGGCAGAAGTTGTTGCGAACAATGGTTGGGCAACTCGATACAGCAGCAAGAATATAAGCAGACACACCCCGCTCAATCAACTACTCTATCATTAAGACCTGGATGCCTCAGAAGCAGCTGGAATCACATTTGGCAACTATATGGACCACTGAGACAACTCTCTCAACAGCAACTGTCACTGAAATGTGGGCATCATTGTCAGAGTGTCAGAGTTTTCCCTCAAGACGTGGCTTTGTAGAGGCGGTTCATGGATTGCCAAGCGGACTCTGCTGCTGGAGTCAAGATACACTGTGTTAGCTTCCTTCCATACAGTTCCATGGACATCAGAGGATAATTATTATCTTTCTTAAAGTTGCCTTATTACCAAATAGGCTCATTGTAACTTGATTTAGGCCTATTGATGATGGAACTCTCAGATAAGAATTAACTCAACCAACGACTGCGACATTGTGATTTTCTGAGGCAAACTCAACACTGACCGAAGCTGACAAACCAACATTGAATTGGACAATGCAACAATAATCATTAATACCAAACAAACAAATAAAATCACTTAGTAACTGAAAGCCTGAGAAAGTTATGTGGTTTATTTTCTCAGACTGAGAAAATGCAGGGCCCCATAGCAGTGTCCTCACTGAAAGTGCAGTGTCTGTCTACGTGAGACAGTCCCTCTATTGGATGCAAACCGCCACAGCGAATTCACATCCACTCCCACCAATGGAGTCGGATCCATGTGCAGTACATATAATCACTCTTTGTTCCTACTTGAGATTTCTTAAAAACCTCCTCAGTCAGCACTATAATCAGTATGTTTATTTCTTGCTGTAAATAGGTGGAAAGTTCATATCTGTGTGAGCTTTTGAGTTACACAACTGTTGTCCTGAAAATACATAGCAGAACATTACTGAGGCATCCTCAAAATTGCGAGGACATGCTTCTCAACTTGCTGCTATCAAGATGGAACTCAACAGCTAAAGGTTCTCTCTATTTTGGTCCGTTGTGAACAGCTTGGCAAGTGGCCAGCTATCGTTCCTTATATCAGCAATGTGATTAGATGATGTATATGTTAGGTATTGCCCATTGACAGACATCTTCATTCAAATGTAGTCTAAAGCTGTAGATATCTCATGTATTTGGTCAACTTTCAGTGTCAGCCATTCTACCAGGGCCAGAGTCGTTACATTCACACACAAGTGACGTTACCCCAGAGTTGACAGAGTCAAAAAACGCCATATCAAATTGTCGACTTCTACTGTGAACTCCACCTTTTCTCATCACATTTTGCGACTGTCTGAAAAGAAATATCACGTAAGTTGTGAATCCTGTGAAAAGACAAGTGTTGACACAACATCCTGTAGATACAACACCTTGACACTGGAGAGTGCCCATTACAGGGGTGTCCTCAAATGTACACCACACAGAATAGAAGGCGTCACCCATGCATTCACAGCATCAACTGCAGACTAGTCAACAACAGAGCATACAAACTGTAAAAGACCACAAGGCCGATTACTGTAAATCCTATTGCTTTACAATGATCCCCATTAACAGCAAATAGAAGTACAGCAAGTACAGCACAGCCTCTTTGTTATAAGGACCTGTGTCAGGATACAGGTGGGAATGTGGCTACACCTTTCTTATCTGTGTACATTTGAACAAATATTATTTGCATTAAGAGAACAATAAACCAGGATCTTAGAGCAAACTGCAACAGGATATGCTATGATGTAGTGATTATTTACATAAAGGGCGGCACAATTAAACATGTCCCATTTTTTACTCATAAATTATTAGAAATTATAATTAGGGGGTGAACTATGAACTATGACTGGGTTTTGCTCTATGCAACTGATGCATTTATGAAGAAAGCTGGATACCTCACTGGCTGACTGAGCTCTATCATTGCTGATCAATCAATTGACAACATGAAATGCATTTAAAGTGACATCGAGCTGTTGACTTTCTGGGGCTTCACGTGATGGTCATTCCGGTTCTTTTCAGTGAGCCGGCTCGTTCGGCTCAGCTCACCAAAAAGAGCAGGCTCGTTTGGCTCCCAAACGGCTCTTAAAAAAAAATGTTTTGTATTGTTTCAAGTCAAAATAGTTTGCGATAGTTTGACTATGATTGGTGTTAAAACAATTCTAATTAAATTTTTAAATGAAACCACCTCTACCTTAACCACAATGTATTTAAAAATTCATTGGTTTGCTATGAAAAAAAATGCTATTAAACATTTGCATTTCAAGTATAACTTTTTAATGTATATAAACAAAGTGCATATAAATCTAATCATTCAAAACAAATACAATCTGAACATCATATTAATAGAATATTGCACCATATCAAAAAAGAAATACATAACAATGTGCAAAACTGCAGCACACCACTTAAAACATTAAACTGGTCCCTCTTTTCTCTCTCTTCTTTATTGCCATGTTATAACCAGCAGCACACAACAATGCTGACCATATTTTGCTTTTATGAGAGATTTGCATTCAGAAATGCAAGCTGCCTCACTTTCGAGGGGCTGATGCGGTTGCTTCTCTCAGTAATTATTTGTTTCAAGAAGACCCTCTTGAGGTTACGGATGTGGCAACTATTCAGTCTCCCTGTCATGACTTTAGTAAGCCGTGGGTAGACAGAGGCCTTGTTCAGAAGATCTGCAGATCTTTCAGAACGAATGTGTGCACTTGAGTATTTAGGACTACATTATTTTATTTATTTATTCGTTCTTTGAATTAGTTCATTTTATTCATTTAAATCTTTTGATCATTCATATCTTATTTTTAAACCATTTTTATAAATAGATTCGGCTCTTCTGATATATGAGCCGGCTCCCAACGTTCACCAACAAGAGCCGGCTCTTAGAGCTGACTCGTTCGCGAACGACCCATCGCTAGTAGCTTGACAATGGTGTCGAAGAAATGAGAAATACAAACATAACATTACACTCTATCATGCCATGAGAATAACCTCACAAGTAATACATTATAGCATATATAGTAGCTGGTGGGAATAAAAGGACATACTACAAGCAGGGATAGACAGGCTATAGCTTACCTCTGATATTTCTGTTTTTGTTTTCACGCTCCTCTGGTGGGTCCGGGTCGTACAGCTTCTTGGTTGACAGTCGGCGGAGGATCCGTTGCTGTCACACTGTCAACCAAGTAATTTTCGATGATAGGTTGCAGTCCGAACAAACAGGCCAGTTGAGCTAACTTTGGTTACTGTGTGTCAAGCATCTTATTGACCGAAAAATGTGCGGGAATGACGTTTATCAGCTCGTTCAACAAGCCTTTTATCAGGTCCGTTTTGTATTCATGTCACATTAAATAACTACAGCAGTTGTAATGCGACACTGCGCTGTGCGCTCACGAGGAATGAATTCAAAGTGGAGAAATTATCCGAGAACGCATACAATACGAAGCTATGGTACTGGCTACAGTAGAACCTTCCTTCGCAGCGCAGCAGGGGGTGTTAGTGCTGTCAGTGCACGCAGGTCAAATTTCCTTCCTGGTATTCCCTCGTCAAACATACACGGAACAAAAATATATACGAAACATGTAAAGTGTTGGACCCATGTTGCATGAACTGAAATAAAATATTCCAGAAAATGTCCATATGCAAAAAAAGCTTATTTTCTCTCAAATATTGTGCACAAATGTGTTGACATCCCTGTAAATCAGCATTTCTCCTTGGCCAAAATAATCCATCCACTTGACAGGTGTGGCATATCAAGAAGCCGATGAAACAGCATGATCATTACACAGGTGCACCTCTTGCTGGGGACAATAAAAGGCCACTAAAATGTGCAGTTTTGGCACACAATGCAATGCCACAGATGTCTCAAGTTTTGAGGGAGTGTGCAATTGGCACGCTGACTGCAGGAATGTCCACTAGAGCTGTTACCAGATAATTGAATGTTAATTTCTCTACCATAAGATGCCTCCAACGTTGTTTTAGAGAATTTGGCAGTACGTCCAACCGGCCTCACAACCGCGGACTACGTGTATGGCGTTGTGTGGGCAAGCGGCTTGCCGATGTCCACTTTGTGAACAGAGTGCCCCATGGTGGCTGGTAGTGTTATGGTATGGGCAGGCATAAGCTATGTACAATGAACACAAGTGCATTTTATCGAGGGCAAATTGAGTGCACAGAGATACCGTCACGAGATCCTGAGGCCCATTGTCATGCCATGCATCCACCGACAACACCTCATGTTTTAGCCTGATAATACACAGCCCCATGTCGTAAGGATCTGTACACAATTCATGGAAGCTAAAAATGTCCCAGTTCTTCCATGACCTGCGTACTCACCAGACATGTCACCCATTGAGCACGTTTGGGATGCTCTGGATCGACGTGTACGACAGCGTGTTCCAGTTCCCGCCCATATCCATCAACTTCGCACATCCATTGAAAAGGAATGGGACAATATTACACAGGCCACAATTAACAGTCTGATCAACTCTATGCAAAGGAGATGTGTCGTGCTGCATGAGGCAAATGGTGGTCACACCAGATACTGACTGGTTTTCTGATCCACGCCACTACTGTTTTTATTAAAGATATCTGTGACCAACAGATGCATATCTGTATTCCCAGTCATTTGAAATCCATAGATTAGAGCCTAATGAATTTATTTCAATGGACTGATTTCCTTACATGAACTGTAAAACTCCCTAAAATCTTTGATATTGCTACATGTTGCGTTTACATTTTTGTTGAGTATAGTTACACGTTAGCAAAATGTTTTCTGTTTCAACTCCAGCTGCGAGTTACACTGTAACAAAGTCCACCACAACTGTTACAATTTGCAGTCACTACAGCGCTTCTGCAGAAATGTCATTGGTCATGTACGCTGCATATACAGTATAAGAAAGAATCGTATAGGCATGTTCCATCATTTGTTGCCATACTACAGCAAGTTATCTCAGTCCTGGCAGAAATTGGACAGGAGGAAACATCATTAGTCTTGATTAAGATATATATCATAAAGACTGAAATGATGAAGGTGGCATAAACTTTGCACTAATTGTTCAATATCTACCATAGGCACTCGACGTATTCATTTATCAACAGACCTGAGTGCTTGGACCAATTGGCTGCACTGACAGTTCAGATGCCGGGGTTACAATGACATTGCCTTTAGCTGTGTATTTGCAAGGCAAACATGGGTAGACATTAGGATGAATCAAACTAACACCGTCTGGAAAAACAGGAAACAAAACAACCCCTTAGGCAAAGTTCTGTTGAGTAGTTCTGAGCCCATTCAAATCACAAGAACCAGAACCCCAACTACGGAATTATATTACCGGGGGATGAGACAACACAATGAATCCATCTAATCCTGGGAAAGGGAAAACACCTGGCCCTAGCAATACCAAAGACAGTAGCCAGATGAATTGAAGCCAAATGAAATGAATAAAAATAAAATAACAGGAGATAGAGTTATAACATCAGCATAATGCACGTGGAACTATACTTTGCAGTTGGACTATTAACTGTAAACATCCATTGCTGTGAGATCTTTTCATCAAGTTGGCTGTCACACTTCCTTTTCATCTTTGTTCTTTATCTTGACATCGACCAGATGGAATGTACAGTACATAGTGATAATGTTCCCGTGCCAAGTAGGCCTACAGCTTTCCAGTGGTAAGCCTACAAGTAACCCACAAGTAACCCACAAGTAACCTACAAGTAACCCCTTGCGTAGACCCAGCTAGAAGACAATACCCAAATAGTAACTAGGCAGTGTTGGAATAAGTACCCAATCGTCATACCTGAGCAAAAGTAAAAAATAACAAAAAAATTTAAAAATGACTCAAGTAAAAGTGAAAATCACCCAGTAAAATACTACTTGAGTAAAAGTAAAATAATATTTGGTTTTAAATGTGAGTATAAAAAGTAAATGTAATTGCACAAATATACTTAATTATCAAAAGTAAAGTATATTAAGCAGACCAGATGACACAATGTTCTTGTTTTTACATTTACAGATAGCCAGGGGCACACTCCAACACTCAGACATCATTTACAAACCAAGCATTTGTTTGTATTGAGTCCGCCAGATCAGATGCAGTAGGGATGACCATATGTATTGGGGCTTTCTCCTATAGGGCTCCATTTTTATGGAACGGTCTGCCTACACATGTCAGAGAAGCAAACTCAGTCTCAACCTTTAAGTCTTTACTGAAGACTCATCTCTTCAGTGGGTCATATGATTGAGTGTAGTCTGGCCCAGGAGTGGGAAGGTGAACGGAAAGGCTCTGGAGCAACGAACCGCCCTTGCTGTCTCTGCCTGGCCGGTTCCCCTCTTTCCACTGGGATTCTCTGCCTCTAACCCTATTACAGGGGCTGAGTCACTGGCTTCTGGGGCTCTCTCATGCCGTCCCTGCAGGGGGTGCGTCACCTGAGTGGGTTGATTCACTGTTGTGGTCATCCTGTCTGGGTTGGCGCCCCCCCCCCCCCCCCCCCCCACTTGGGCTGTGCCGTGGCGGAGATCTTTGTGGGCTATACTCAGCCTTGTCTCAGGATGGTAAGTTGGTGGTTGAAGATATCCCTCTAGTGGTGTGGGGGCTGTGCTTTGGCAAAGTGGGTGGGGTTATATCCTTCCTGTTTGGCCCTGTCCGGGGGTGTCCTCGGATGGGGCCACAGTGTCTCCTGTCCCCTCCTGTCTCAGCCTCCAGTATTTATGCTGCAGTAGTTTGTGTCGGGGGGCTAGGGTCAGTTTGTTATATCTGGAGTACTTCTCCTGTCCTATTCGGTGTCCTGTGTGAATCTAAGTGTGCGTTCTCTAATTCTCTCCTTCTTTCTTTCTCTCTCTCGGAGGACCTGAGCCCTAGGACCATGCCCCAGGACTACCTGACATGATGACTCCTTGCTGTCCCCAGTCCACCTGGCCATGCTGCTGCTCCAGTTTCAACTGACCTGAGCCCTAGGACCATGCCCCAGGACTACCTGACATGATGACTCCTTGCTGTCCCCAGTCCACCTGGCCATGCTGCTGCTCCAGTTTCAACTGTTCTGCCTTACTATTATTCGACCATGCTGGTCATTTATGAACATTTGAACATCTTGGCCATGTTCTGTTATAATCTCCACCCGGCACAGCCAGAAGAGGACGGGCCACCCCACATATGCTCTCTAATTCTCTCTTTCTTTCTCTCTCTCGGAGGACCTGAGCCCTAGGACCGTGCCCCAGGACTACCTGACATGATGACTCCTTGCTGTCCCCGGTCCACTTGACTGTGCTGCTGCTCCAGTTTCAACTGTTCTGCCTTGTTATTATTCGACCATGCTGGTCATTTATGAACATTTGAACATCTTGGCCATGTTCTGTTATAATCTCCACCCGGCACAGCCAGAAGAGGACTGGCCACCCCACATAGCCTGGTTCCTCTCTAGGTTTCTTCCTAGGTTTTGGCCTTTCTAGGGAGTTTTTCCTAGCCACCGTGCTTCTACACCTGCATTGCTTGCTGTTTGGGGTTTTAGGCTGGGTTTCTGTACAGCACTTTGAGATATCAGCTGATGTACGAAGGGCTATATAAATAAATTTGATTTGATTTGATTTGATTTTATGTACTCTTGATAAGTGCGTGAATAGGGCCATTTTCCTATTCCTGCTAAATATTTGAAATGTAATGTACTTCTGGGTGTCAGGGAAGTGTATGGGAGTAAAAATTAGATAGATTCTTCAGGAATGTAGTGGAGTAAAAGTAAAAGTTGTCAAAAATACAAAGAGTAAATTAAAGTACAGATTCCCCCAAAATCTACTTAAGTAGTGCTTCAAAGTATTTTTACTTAGTTACTACCACAGTAACTAGCAAAGGGAAGTTAGACTTTTCCACTCATGGCAAAAGCTTTTTGTTCAAAATGCAACACAGCCTATAACAGTGACTGCTAGCAAATCACCTAAAGACAGTAGTTGCTTTTGTCTTTGCGTCCTGTTTTCTACGGTGTAACACTTGTTCTGCCAATATTTGAAGAGCAGGGCCTGTATTCATAAATCCTCTCAGAGTAGTAGTGCAGATCTACAGTAGTAGTGCAGATCTAAAATGTTACACATTTTGATTTTGAGGGCAAAACTCCTACATCAACACTCCTACTCTGAGATATTTTGTGAATATTATCAAATTATCCTCATGTGTGATAAAAGAAGAGGCCTTGAAAGGTTTAAACCTTGAAACAGACGTTGGACAGCGATGATGAACCAATTTTTCCTTTGCAAACACAAATACCTCTAACCAAATGTGTGGCATGTATAGCACAAGTCAATCTCAAAACAAATAGTGCTATCTGAGAGCTTATTTGATTCATTTAAAACAGGAAGCCAAAAGCAAATGCCTACAGTACATTGTTCACCTCATGAGTAGATGTGAGAGCAGGCAAAGTAGAGGTCAGTGGTTGTAAAGTGGTTAAAGTGTCAAAGAGAGATGTCTCTCCATCAAATAGGGGTTGTTATGCAGTGTTTGCGGTTGGACGGGGTCACCAAAAGGCCTCACTATCCTACCCTTTATCCACCAAAGTAATTTAGCTGCAATACTTTATTTAACAAGCTGTATCTCAGAATATTTTTGGGGGTTGGGAGTGAAATGTAGTGTATAGGTGTTAAACTGTCTTCAGGAACACCTTCCAAAAACGTTTAACACTTGAGTTTTACAAAGTTTTGTGTACTCATATCTAAACAAATATTGCATATGATTTTACGATCCAATTGACAGAATTCATTTGTATGTGTTCAGAGCCCAGTCTATGGTTCAGAGCAGCTATAACACAAGTATTTTACTAGTTCAACACATTTCAATACATAAATGGAGACACATTTGTCTTTATTGTAAATTAATGAATAGCTATCCAGTGATATATATCGATTCCAAGGATATTTGGGTTCTCTTTGACTGAACAGAGCACACTTTACAAACCTTTTTGGACAAAATCCCAAACACAGGCCACATTCCCTCCTCAACTGTGGTGTGTGTATGTGTATGTACTAAAGAGTGGTTTTGCATTAATCCTTACAGTTGAATAGTTGCTCCCTGAGTCACACCCAATTCGTGGACTGTGACCCACAGAATTGGTATAACCCACGAGTGTGCAGACAGCAGGGAGGTTTATTTTTGGGCGACCCCTCTGACACCACTTTCTTAATCTGTGTCTGGATAAAAGAGGTCCCACTCCCCCACATACAGCCCACCTGTTGGAGCCGTTTGCTCCCTAACTGACAGGTCAGGACACACAGGTCTTTACAATATCCAAACTAAGTTCTATATAACTGCCCTCATCTGCAGGGGGCCACAGACAGTGCAGCTTTCATAGTAACGAATAATATAAGATACTGAAGCAGGAGATGCTTATGGACAACAAGCACAGACTCAACCAACACCTATTCTGAACCCCAAGAAGAAAATCATCTCAACTCTACTGTGCAACTCTACTGTTCAGAGTGTAGTGTATAATGTCAGAACACCTGCTGTCTCAGCCACTACCTGTCACCAAGGTTGTACCCCAAGGCTCGATCTTTGGCCCCACGCTCTTCTCAATTTACATCAACAACATAGCTCAGGCAGTAGGAAGCTCTCTCATCCATTTATATGCAGATCATACAATCTTATACTCAGCTGGCCCCTCCCCGGATTTTGTGTTAAATGCTCTACAACAAAACGTTCTTAGTGTAAAACAAGCTTTCTCTGCCCTTAACCTTGGTCTGAACACCTCCAAAACAAAGGTCATGTGGTTTGATAAGAAGAATGCCCCTCTCCCCACAGGTGAAATTACTACCTCTGAGGGTTTAGAGCTTGAGGTAGTCACCTCATACAAGTACTTGGGAGTATGGCTAGATGGTACACTGTCCTTCTCTCAGCACATATCAAAGCTGCAGGATAAAGTTAAATCTAGACTTGGTTTCCTCTATCGTAATCGCTCCTCTTTCACCCCAGCTGCCAAACTAACCCTGATTCAGATGACCGTCTTACCCATGCTAGATTATGGAGATGTAATTTATGGATCATCAGGTAAGGGTGCTCTCAAGCATCTAGATGTTCTTTACCATTTGGCCATTAGATTTGCCAACAATGCTCCTTATAGGACACATCACTGCACTCTATACTCCTCTGTAAACTGGTCGTGTCCGTAAACCTGTCACAAGACCCACTGGTAGATGCTTATTTATAAAACCCTCTTAGGTCTCACTCCCCCCTATCTGAGATATCTACTGCAGCCCTCATTCTCCACATACAACACCCGTTCTGCCAGTCACATTCTGTTAAAGGTCCCCAAAGCGCACACATCCCTGGGTCGCTCGTCTTTCGCTGCAGCTAGCGACTGGAACGAGCTGCAACAAACACTCAAACTGGACAGTTTCATCTCAATTTCTTCATCCAAAGACTCAATCATGGACACTCTTACTGACAGCTGTGGCTGCTTTGCGTGATGTATTGTTGTCTCTACCTTCTTGCCATTTGTGCTGTTGTCTGGCCCAATAATGTTTGTACCATGGTTTGTGCTGCTACCATGTTGTGCTGCTGCCATGTTGTGTTGCAGCCATGCTATGTTGTTGTCTTAGGTCTATCTTGTCATGATGTGTCTTTTGTCCTATATTTTAATTTTTTGGTATTTTTAATCCCAGGCCCCCGTCCCCGCAGGAGGCCTTTTGCCTTTTGGTAGGCCGTCATTGTAAATAAGAATTTATTCTTAACTGACTTGCCTAGTGAAATAAAGGTTAAATCAACTAAATAATAAAATACTGATTGAGACCAATGATTAAGCAGTACCTTTGCTAGGGATCAAGGACATACTTTGAATAGAAAGTGACGTGTTTGGCAGGCTGTGTAATTTCCCAACATTGCTGTGTGGACACAAGTATCATAAATGGGCATACAGTCTGAACCAAACATGTTTTCTCGGAAGCACTTCTGAACTCAGAAGCACTTCTCAGTGTCTACGTGCCAGTGACTTTGCATGATATTGATTTTAAAGCCTTTTGACCATCTGTTAATGGTTACCGCGTGGCGGGATCTACAGTTCAGCAGTACAGTTGGCCATGTTTCGATTATTAAACTACAAAGCATTGTGATGACATGAAGGCATTATAATGACTGTATGTCATTTAACAACGTTCTCAACATTCACATCAATTTATCCGTAAAGCCCAAACTATGTAAGTGATGCATAGAGCAGTCATACATAGAGCACATAGTGCTACAGGCTTGAACCGTTTCCTGCCCGGTATTGGCGGCGTGGGGAGATGGGGTTGGTTGGAGCCATGAGGCCATGCTATCGTCAAATCACACGTCAACTCCCAAATCCAGCCTCTACTCACTTTCCTACTCCAAGCTGACACAACCATGGCACCTGTTCCGCCCTCGACAGAACGCTGCTATTCAATTAAAGGCCTTTTTATGTTCTCCTCTTGCAACTATCCAGCTACCCAGGAGCCCAGAAAGATCAGCTTCAAAGGAGAGGCCAATGAATTTCAATTGGATTTAAAGGATTCAAGGTGAGGACCCATAAAGGTAAACCATTTCACCTAAGTACAGAGGCATTTAACCTTTCTAACCAAGATTAGAACAACTACAAGGTGAAATCCACAGATTTCACAATGTCCCATACAAATGAATAAGAGAAAACAAACAAATGAAACACTAGTTCAATGTCCATTACCCTCCATTGACTGTCACTACTATTCAGCCCCCAAACGACATTCGATTATGGTTGTCTGATCTGCTGTTGTTTGCAGTGCATTGAAGGATGGGTTCTTTTTGTGCCACAAGGCTAGAATTAGTGACTGCAATAATATAAATGTCAGTGTGGAGGAAAGTACATTTCATCATTTCAGTTGTAAACTCCTAAAGCCACAGACCTCCATCAAATGTGTTAAAAATCTTTATATTTCAGGATGGTAGAGTTAGTTAGATGTCATATTTGTTCATAATGAGTCCAGTAAATTGATATGCGATGTCTCTACCATCTGGCCAGTCCTATCGTAGTCATTATAATCAACAGTCCAAATTTGATGAGAAGACAGATGACAAGTAAAGTTGAAAACGCAGATTTACGATCATCTTAATTGACGCAGTTCTTTGCCATTCCATATAAAGAAATGTGGAACAAAAATTAAACCTGGTATATGCTCCCAAAGAGATAGTTTAATCGGAAAATATTTCAACCCTAACTGGGTCTGCACCAGCATAAACTGGTCAGCAGCATACCATCATAAACCAGCATCGAAGTGCTTAATTATTTAAGACAATACATTACATACAGCGAATCATGAAAATATTCAGACCCTTTCACTTTTTCCACATTTTGTTACGTTACAGCCTTATTCTGAAATTCCTCATCAATCTACACACAATACCCCATAATGACAAAGCAAAAACAGGTTTTTAGAAGTGTTTGCAAATGTATTAAAAACAAAAAATAGAAATATCTTACTTACATAAGTATTCAAACCCTTTCCTATGAGACTGTAAATTGAGCTCAGGTGCATCCTGATTCCATTGATCATCCTTCAGATGTTTCTACAACTTACAACTCCGTGACAGGATTGTGTCAAGGCACAGATCTGGGGGATGGTGACAAAAAATGTCTGCAGCATTGAAAATCCCCAAGAAGGCAGTGGCCTCCATCATTCATGAATGTAAGAAGTTTGGAACCACCAAGACTCTTCCCAGAGCTGGCCAACTGGCCAAACTGAGCAATCAGGGGAGAAGGGTCATGGAGGTGACCAAGAACCCGATGGTCAGCCTAACCAGCTAGACCATGCTAGTCAGACCAGCTTGACAAGCATAGACCATTATGAACCAGCATAGACCAAGCTTGACATTTTGGCTAGTCTATGCAGTTTTTTCAGCCTGGAAGTCTGTCTAAGTCGGTTGTTGTGAGTTGGTTATTGTTCCGTCGCTGGCATTGCTGTGGTTCAGATTCCCAAAACGGCCCAAATTTCATGCTGCTGTAAATCTGGATTACATTTGCATAGCGCCAGATTAAATATGAGTCTTCATTAACATGGCTACCCTTTTTCCTGAAAGCTCATTCAGGAGTCCACTGGTGAAGGTAATTAAAGGCCAGGCAAATCACTTACATTTTTTTACCGTGCTACACTTGTCCAACCACTCTGAATCTAAAGACTTTTGACAGACATCATTGCTGTTACAATAGTTTCGGAATTGTTCTACTTTGCTACATTCAAGGCATAACAGTAAGACGAGTGAGTACAGCTCAGCTGTAATGGCATATGAATGTCAGCAAGTCTGCTATTGTGTAAACGGTTACATGCAGTAGAAACAAGAAATAAATGTATAGTACTGTCTGTATGTACAGCTGTGAGGCAGTTTTGGCCAGTCATTAGATGGATGGACTGCCTGAAGATGCTTTCATCCAGGGACGTGGTGTTAAAAATATTTTTAAAACTTAAGTGGTTTGACAAATGTGATAGAAGCTCTTGTCAGCAGGAAAGAAAACAAAGGACGCGACTGTATTTAACTGGGCCAAGGACAGTGTATACAGGTGGACACAGTATCAGTAGGTTTGTGGATTAGCACTGGTTTCACAATTTATTCCCTCATGAGAATAACCATCATACCAGGGTTTTAGAACTCTGATGGAACAAACAGAACTTGTTTCATGTTTTTTTCGCATTGGAAAAAAACTGTGAATGATGTTTCTGTTTCTAATTGTGACAGGGATGAAAAGGGCTAATATATTCCAAGTAAACAGCGTCATTAGACAAAGAATAAGAAGTCCATACAAGGGAGCTAATGTGTTTTCCAAAGTATGCCCTTTGCATTGGAAACACGTGGGAGAAAATGAAAAAATAATCATGTTTTGAAGAGAACCGACCAACGCATAATAAGACAGGCATTTTATGCACCTTTACAATATTTCATTTCCTCTGTAGACTAGACCCACCTAGTTTGTATTTCAGACTTAAACAATAGACTTTGTCACGTTGAACCTGAGCTACAGTGCCTTTAGAAAGTATTCACACCCCTAGACTTATTCCACATTTTCTTGTGTTACAGCCTGAATTACATTTGGGGTTTTTCTCACCCATCTACACACAACACCCCATAATGACAAAGTGAAAACATGTTTTAAGAAACTTTTGCAAATGTATTGAAAATGTAATATGTCATTTACAAACGTGTTCACATCCCTTAGTCAATACTTTGTAGAAGCACCTTTGGCAGCAATTACAGCTGTGAGTCTTTCTTGGTACATTTATAAGAGCTTTCCACATCTGGAATGTAGAACATTTGCCCATTATTCTTTAAAAACATATTCAAACTCTGTCAAATTCATTGTTGATCATTGCTAGTGTAACGGATGTGAAACATTTACATTTACATTTAAGTCATTTAGCAGACGCTCTTATCCAGAGCGACTTACAAATTGGTGCATACACCTTATGACATCCAGTGGAACAGCCACTTTACAATAGTGCATCTAAATCTTTTTTTGGGGGTGAGAAGGATTACTTACCCTATCCTAGGTATTCCTTGAAGAGGTGGGGTTTCAGGTGTCTCCGGAAGGTGGTGATTGACTCCGCTGTCCTGGCGTCGTGAGGGAGTTTGTTCCACCATTGGGGGGCCAGAGCAGCGAACAGTTTTGACTGGGCTGAGCGGGAACTGTACTTCCTCAGTGGTAGGGAGGCGAGCAGGCCAGAGGTGGATGAACGCAGTGCCCTTGTTTGGGTGTAGGGCCTGATCAGAGCCTGGAGGTACTGAGGTGCCGTTCCCCTCACAGCTCCATAGGCAAGCACCATGGTCTTGTAGCGGATACGAGCTTCAACTGGAAGCCAGTGGAGAGAGCGGAGGAGCGGGGTGACGTGAGAGAACTTGGGAAGGTTGAACACCAGACGGGCTGCGGCGTTCTGGATGAGTTGTAGGGGTTTAATGGCACAGGCAGGGAGCCCAGCCAACAGCGAGTTGCAGTAATCAAGACGGGAGATGACAAGTGCCTGGATTAGGACCTGCGCCGCTTCCTGTGTGAGGCAGGGTCGTACTCTGCGGATGTTGTAGAGCATGAACCTACAGGAACGGGACACCGCCTTGATGTTAGTTGAGAACGACAGGGTGTTGTCCAGGATCACGCCAAGGTTCTTAGCGCTCTGGGAGGAGGACACAATGGAGTTGTCAACCGTGATGGCGAGATCATGGAACGGGCAGTCCTTCCCGGGAGGAAGAGGAGCTCCGTCTTGCTGAGGTTCAGCTTGAGGTGGTGATCCGTCATCCACACTGATATGTCTGCCAGACATGCAGAGATGCGATTCGCCACCTGGTCATCAGAAGGGGGAAAGGAGAAGATTAATTGTGTGTCGTCTGCATAGCAATGATAGGAGAGACCATGTGAGGTTATGACAGAGCCAAGTGACTTGGTGTATAGCGAGAATAAGAGAGGGCCTAGAACAGAGCCCTGGGGGACACCAGTGGTGAGAGCGCGTGGTGAGGAGACAGATTCTCGCCACGCCACCTGGTAGGAGCGACCTGTCAGGTAGGACGCAATCCAAGCGTGGGCCGCGCCGGAGATGCCCAACTCAGAGAGGGTGGAGAGGAGGATCTGATGGTTCACAGTATCGAAGGCAGCCGATAGGTCTAGAAGGATGAGAGCAGAGGAGAGAGAGTTAGCTTTAGCAGTGCGGAGCGCCTCCGTGATGCAGAGAAGAGCAGTCTTAGTTGAATGACTAGTCTTGAAACCTGACTGATTTGGATCAAGAAGGTCATTCTGAGAGAGATAGCGGTAGAGCTGGCCAAGGACGGCACGCTCAAGAGTTTTGGAGAGAAAAGAGAGAAGGGATACTGGTCTGTAGTTGTTGACATCGGAGGGATCGAGTGTAGGTTTTTTCAGAAGGGGTGCAACTCTCGCTCTCTTGAAGACGGAAGGGACGTAGCCAGCGGTCAGGGATGAGTTGATGAGCGAGGTGAGGTAAGGGAGAAGGTCTCCGGAAATGGTCTGGAGAAGAGAGGAGGGGATAGGGTCAAGCGGGCAGGTTGTTGGGCGGCCGGCCGTCACAAGACGCGAGATTTCATCTGGAGACAGAGGGGAGAAAGAGGTCAGAGCATAGGGTAGGGCAGTGTGAGCAGAACCAGCGGTGTCGTTTGACTTAGCAAACGAGGATCGGATGTCGTCGACCTTCTTTTCAAAATGGTTGACGAAGTCATCTGCAGAGAGGGGGGAGGGGGAGGGGGAGGAGGATTCAGGAGGGAGGAGAAGGTGGCAAAGAGCTTCCTAGGGTTAGAGGCAGATGCTTGGAATTTAGAATGGTAGAAAGTGGCTTTAGCAGCAGAGACAGAGGAGGAAAATGTAGAGAGGAGGGAGTGAAAGGATGCCAGGTCCGCAGGGAGGCGAGTTTTCCTCCATTTCCGCTCGGCTGCCCGGAGCCCTGTTCTGTGAGCTCGCAATGAGTCGTCGAGCCACGGAGCGGGAGGGGAGGACCGAGCCGGCCTGGAGGATAGGGGACATAGAGAGTCAAAGGATGCAGAAAGGGAGGAGAGGAGGGTTGAGGAGGCCGAATCAGGAGATAGGTTGGAGAAGGTTTGAACAGAGGGAAGAGATGATAGGATGGAAGAGGAGAGAGTAGCGGGGGAGAGAGAGCGAAGGTTGGGACGGCGCGATACCATCCGAGTAGGGGCAGTGTGGGAAGTGTTGGATGAGAGCGAGAGGGAAAAGGATACAAGGTAGTGGTCGGAGACTTGGAGGGGAGTTGCAATGAGGTTAGTGGAAGAACAGCATCTAGTAAAGATGAGGTCAAGCGTATTGCCTGCCTTGTGAGTAGGGGGAAGGTGAGAGGGTGAGGTCAAAAGAGGAGAGGAGTGGAAAGAAGGAGGCAGAGAGGAATGAGTCAAAGGTAGACGTGGGGAGGTTAAAGTCGCCCAGAACTGTGAGAGGTGAGCCGTCCTCAGGAAAGGAGCTTATCAAGGCATCAAGCTCATTGATGAACTCTCCAAGGGAACCTGGAGGGCGATAAATGATAAGGATGTTAAGCTTGAAAGGGCTGGTAACTGTGACAGCATGGAATTCAAAGGAGGCGATAGACAGATGGGTAAGGGGAGAAAGAGAGAAAGACCACTTGGGAGAGATGAGGATCCCGGTGCCACCACCCCGCTGACCAGAAGCTCTCGGGGTGTGCGAGAACACGTGGGCGGACGAGGAGAGAGCAGTAGGAGTAGCAGTGTTATCTGTGGTGATCCATGTTTCCGTCAGTGCCAAGAAGTCGAGGGACTGGAGGGAGGCATAGGCTGAGATGAACTCTGCCTTGTTGGCCGCAGATCGGCAGTTCCAGAGGCTACCGGAGACCTGGAACTCCACGTGGGTCGTACGCGCTGGGACCACCAGATTAGGGTGGCCGCGGCCACGCGGTGTGGAGCGTTTGTGTGGTCTGTGAAGAGAGGAGAGAACAGGGATAGACAGACACATAGTTGACAGGCTACAGAAGAGGCTACGCTAATGCAAGGAGATTGGAATGACAAGTGGACTACACGTCTCGAATGTTCAGAAAGTTAAGCTTACGTAGCAAGAATCTTATTGACTAAAATGATTAAAATGATACAGTACTGCTGAAGTAGGCTAGCTGGCAGTGGCTGCGTTGTTGACACTACACTAATCAAGTCGTTCCGTTGAGTGTAATAGTTTCTACAGTGCTACTATTCGGGGCTAGCTGGCTAGCTAGCAGTGTTGATTACGTTACGTTGCGTTAAAAGAACGACAATAGCTGGCTAGCTAACCTAGAAAATCGCTCTAGACTACACAATTATCTTTGATACAAAGACGGCTATGTAGCTAGCTATGTAGCTAGCTACGATCAAGCAAATCAAACCGTTGTGCTGTAATGAAATGAAATGGAAATGTGATACTACCTGTGGAGCGAAGCGGAATGCGACCGGGTTGTTGAGTGCAGAAGTTATATTCGGTAGACGTTGGCTAGCTGTTAGCTGTTAGCTAGCTAGCAGTGTCTCCTACGTTAAGGACGACAAATAGCTGGGTAGCTGTTAGCTGTTAGCTAGCTAGCAGTGTCTCCTACGTTAAGGACGACAAATAGCTGGCTAGCTGTTAGCTGTTAGCTAGCTAGCAGTGTCTCCTACGTTAGGACGACAAATAGCTGGCTAGCTGTTAGCTGTTAGCTAGCTAGCAGTGTCTCCTACGTTAAGGACGACAAATAGCTGGCTCGCTAAACTCGGTAAATTAGGATAATCACTCTAAGACTACACACTCTAAACTACACAATTATCTTGGCTACGAAGACAGCAAAGACAACTATGTAGCTAGCTAACACTACACCAATCAAGTCGTTGAGTGTAATAGTTTCTACAGTGGTGCTATACGGTAGACGTTAGCTATGTGGCTAACTGCTGGGCAGTAGACTACGTTAGGACGACGAAATACGATAATTACGCAATTATCTTTGATACAAAGACGGCTATGTAGCTAGCTAAGAAGAAATTGCTAAGATTAGACAAATCAACCGTTGTACTATAATGAAACTATAATGTACTATAATGAAATGTAATGAAAAGTAATACTACCTGCGGACCGAAGTGCGAATGCGACCGCTCGCTCCAACCCGGAAACGCACTAGACAACCATTTTCAAGCAGATTTTAGTCGAAACTGTAACTCGGCCACTCTGGAACATTCAGTCCTTTACAAGAATTACGATGACAAGAATACCCATAACATGGTGCATCCACCACTAAGCTTTAAAAGATGGAGAGTAGTACTCAGTAATGTGTTGTATTAGATTTGCCCCAAACATAACAGTTTGTATTAAGGACAAAAAGGGAATTGCTTTGCAGTATTACTTTAGTGCCTTGTTGCAAACAGGATGTTTCTTTTGTGGAATATTTGGATTATGTAGAGGCTTTCTTCTTTTCCTTCTGTCAATTAGGTTAATATGTGGAGTAACTACAATGTTGTTGATCCATCCTCAATTTTCTCTTATCACAGCCATTAAACTCTGTAACTGTTTTAAAGCCATCATTTGCCTCGTGGTGAAATCTCTGATCAGTTTCCTTTGGTGTCCACATCACCAACAAACTAACATGGTTCAAGCACACCAAGACAGTTGTGAAGCGGGCACGACAAAACCTATTCCCCCTTAGGAGACTGAAAAGATTTGGCATGGGTCCTCAGATCCTCAAAAGGTTCTACAGCGGCACCATCGAGAGCATCTTGACTGGTTGCATCACTGCCTGGTATGGCAACTGCTCGGCCTCCGACCGCAAGGCACTACAGAGGGTAGTGCGAATGGCCCAGTACATCACTGGGGCCAAGCTTCCTGCCATCCAGGACCTCCATACCAGGCGGTGTCAGTGGAAGGCCCTAAAAATGTTTAAAGACTCCAGTCATAGACTGTCATAGACTGTTCTCTCTGCTACTGCACGGCAAGCAGTATCGGAGTGCCAAGTCTAGGTCCAAGAGGCTTCTAAACAGCTTCTACCCCCAAGCCATAAGACTCCTGAACAGCCCCAGCCCCGGTCCCGACAGGAGGCCTTTTGCATTTTGGTAGGCTGTCATTGTAAATAAGAATTTGGTAAAAATAAAGGTAAAACAAAGAAACAAAAAATATATATATAATAATAAATACATCCCCTTTTTGGCGAGGCATTGAAAAACCTTTCCAGTCTTTGTAGCTGAATCTGTGTTTGAAATTCACTGATTGACTGAGGGACCTTACAGATAATTATGTGTCGGAGACCGAGATGAGATGGAGTAATTCACAAATCATGTTAAACACTATTGTCTATGCAACTTATTACGTGACTTAACAAACTTATTTAGGTTTGCCATAACAAAGGAGTTGAATACTTAATGACAAGAGTTCAGTTTTTCATTTTTCATTAATTTGTAAAAAAAAAAAAAAAATGGAAAAACATATTTCGACTTTGACATTATGGGGTATTATTGTGTGTAGGCCAGTGACAAAACACGATCAATTCAATACATTTTCAATTCAGGCTGTAACACAACGAAATGTGAAAAAAGTTGAGGGATCTAATACTTTCTGAAGGCACTGCATATAACATGTATCCAAACAAAATGTTCACATGCTAGAGACCAATTTGAGTTGTTAACTTCTCCCATTGCTCTAATTGCTCTGGAGCCTCACATGGGCTCTATCGCGGCTCGTCATTGCAGAACGGAGGACAATTCATGGCAGAGTCAGAGAGCTCTGTAACACGGCACTGTTTATCCACATTTCAGGAGCTAGCTTTGATCGAGCTGAAATAGGCCTTTGAGAACACGACTTAAAGACTGCTGGTATAGAATGCTTCACTACTTGTATGAGCTTCAGAATGCCTTATACTTGAACGTTTCAGTAAAGTGTTAGCAGGCCTTTTTGTGCACAGAGTCAACGGCCTGAGAAGGCTTAGCAACAGAGGAGATTCTCTCTCTCTCTCTCTCCTGGCCCAGGCCTCTTTCCTCATCTAAGTTTGGTTCTTAAGCCCCTACTTAGAGGTCTCTGCCAAGAGCCCAGACCTAAATAGACATCCCTCGTTATAATGCACTACGGTGCACTCATAAAATAAAGAACTCTCCCCGCGTGTGGCTCACACACACAGCAGCTGGGTCAGTTGGAGTTACTGCTAAAGAGCAGAATTTACGTCAAGCAGGGGATGAGGAGAGTGGTGGTATTGAGGGGAACAACCATTTTCCACCTGGGGGACTTAAGAGGGAAAGCGTTGAGCTAAAATTGAATGGCAAAATATTAGAACTATATGAATCCCCCCCCAAGGTGGAAAGGCCTCTGAGCGGGTAGGGGGGAACATGGGAGAGGTGGATTCTGCCCTAACATGATTAGATTTATGTTGTTTATGGCTTTGTGCTGTGGCTGTAGTCTTAACTCATCTCAACGGAAAGGGGCCGGCATCTAACAAAGCCATTCAAACCTCTCCACCGTTGACCAATAAATGCTCCAAACCTGAACTCAGAGGTGTCCAAGGCCACATGACACCTCTTGTGGTGGATTCGTCCCAAAGTAATTCATGAGATGCGAAATGAAAACATGCTGTCTGGTTGCCCAACATTGCAATGGAGTTCCTCCAATTCGATAGATCCTCGACCATGGAATACCGGAGAGAGTAGCGTCACCCCATGATCAACTGGAATGTTCATCTTCAGACCCAAAATTCAAGGAAGCACTTTGGCATGTCCCGGGCCTTCTTCTATGTAAGGAACAGACCATATGGCACAGATGTGAAGCATGATGTCGCACAAGTAGCAGCTGACACATTACATTTCCATCCACTATGTGCTGATAAAAGACATTTTCTTCTTCATTGCGTTCAACGGGGTTTATATAAAACCCAGCTGATCCATATCAAACCCAGATCAGACCAAATGGAATGGGAATAGACATACTTCTGTAATTGACGGAAATGCTTCTGCAACAGCCTCCTTCCATGACTAATAAGGCTTCAGCTTCTTCACAGTCAATATCTAAGTTTCTGTTGAAAATGTTAGCGCTAGTCTCTGGAGAGTTTGTGTGTAGAGAGAAAAGAGAACAACGCACACTTCCAGCATAGAGCTGACATTATGCAAATAGTTATGGTTTTGTGAAGCTCATTCCTCTGAGGACGGTGAGTGTTGTAAACAATACAGGTGGGACCACACAAAGGACACAGTTCTCCAGTTGTGCAGGTTGTGAGTACATGTGTGCATACATGCATGTGAGTGTGTTTGTAAGGAAGCATGTGAAAACATGGTACAGTACAAACCAGCTGCCTTCCCAAACTTCTAGGAAGAGCCAGAGACCCTAGGGGAGAGAGATGCCCGGGTAGGGCAGCTGAGACCTTGATTCTACGAGGGTTAACAAACTGAACTGTTTGCTCCATAGCGATAGGCTCAATCCCATGTTGGGAAGGTTGTGATCTGTTATTTCAATAAAGAAGAATACAAGCAGGCTCTATGGTCTGATGCTATAAACAGGTCTCTCTTTGCTTGATGTGAAACATCACAAACACATCCCTGATGGAAGCCCATCTGCCTACACATTCCACATGCACACACACACACACACACACACACACACACACACACACACACACACACACACACACACACACACACACACACACACACACACACACACACACACACACACACACACACACACACACACACACACACACACACACGCAAACACTCCACACAGACCCTTATCACAGGTGCACCCCAATGAGTGCTCGCGCAAATCCTACCCTACCTCGGACACCCTATCTTCCAGGCCTGTCTGTCAACATTTCAGGCTATTAACGGTCTCGCTTACCGTTACTGTTCCAGAGTATCACTGGTAACCGGAGATCGCGGGAGAGGGATGGGGCGACAGTGAACGCTCCCTATGGTTTCCGTCATAAAACGTTCATATGGCCTCTGCTGACACCCGAGAGTCCAGTTTGCTTTTTTGTCTGGGAGGTTTGAGAACCATATAGCACATCGCTAATGCACCTCTAACACACACACAGAGTGAGGTTCAAGGGGAGTTCATTTAAACTTAGTTCGAGGATCATTTGGTCTGTGAATCTACTATCATACCACAAGTCGCTTGTTGTTTCTTCGGGTCCCCTCTGCCCTCTAGAAGTGGCCCCAGAAGTCAATCAATCTCACTCTCTCTCTCTCTCTCTCTCTCTCTCTTTCTCTTTCTCTCTCTTTCAACAGAAAGCATTCTGCTCTTTTCTTGTAACGGTGAAACTGATTCGGCGGGGAGGGCATGCAATAAATCACGTTTATTTGTTGGTCTTTCCCTCTCTCATTTATTAGACAGCATATTTTCAAAAGGCCATCTCCTTAGCCGTAACTTAATCGCAGCAATCAATGACGGACATACAGTACTTTATGCCAGTCTCTGGGAGCTGAGGGCCTAGGCCCCAAGGTACTAAGTCATTGCCTGACACGCTCCACACCAGCACACAGACAGAGCCTCACACTCTCAAGGAAAGCTACAGTACACGACAAACACGATTAAGCACCACTATTACGGAAAGTTACAAAGGCATTGAAAGGGACCTAAAAACTCAGTTCTGTTGTGTGTGAAGACATTAGCTGCTCTGCTACTCTTGTTCTTTAGAAAAAAAAACTAGAACCCTCTATGAACCGTCTGTAAATGGTTCTACCTAGAAACCTATCAATAGTTTGCACCTGATGTCATAAACAGTGGTGCCTGCCACAATACTGATGACCAATTTGTTAGCATCGTTCCATTAAAATCAGTTGCGGAGCATTAGCATTCACACTATTTTCCTCAATAGTTTTATCTAAATTGCTGAATTAGCAAACATGCCTGTAATATGTTGTGCTGTCGAGTGTAACAATTGCACTTTAATGGAAAGGGTTAAATTCCATCGTATCCCAACCGACTTAGACAGCCAGCAGAGGTGACTTGCTGCCTTACGGAGGAATGAATAGACACCCACAAAGCACTATCATCTGTGCAGTGTACATTTCATGTCTGGTACGTCTTGTCACAGTTTGCTGCCTAGCTATGTTTTCTGTTGTAAATCATCAACTTCATTAAATTCAACTTGTTCAGCATTGATACTGTAATCAGTTAGCCACAATTGCTTTCTGATTACCTACCTAATATTAGCTAGCTACATGACATAATCAATGCTGTTGTATCAAGTTGAATTTAATGAAGTTGATGATGCCATCTTTACATGACAACTGCCACCTGAGGAATGACAACGAGGAATGATGACAAAAGCTTCACGCTGACTACAGCCAAAATGAGGGCCATCCATATGCGTTTACCTACTATCTATTTGCATTTTAATGAAATAACCTGCTAATCTATCTCTATTTTAAGAGTGGAAATTGGAGTTGATCTTGTGATTTCACTGTTAGCCTGCTAGCTACAGCAGTGTTGCAACTATTAAACTTACTCTGAACTACTTACTATAAGAATAACAGGAAGCAGATTCTTCTGAATCTTTTCACAAGGAAAGTTATAATCCACTGAGCCCAGACTACGTGCCATCTGTCTTTGCCCACCTTACATCCCATTGGAAAGACACCTGTCACTACATCCTAAACAAATTTGAAGCTAGACAGGAGATGAAGAGGAAAACGAAAAGGGGTAAAGTTCCCGCTAGAGGCAGATGTCACAGGAGATCCACCTGGAGGTGGGTGTCACAACAAAAACGCATAAAAAATTGTGAATAACCCACCACGGGTTAATGAGAAGGGTATGCTTGAAAGAATGCACATAACTCTGCAATGTTGGGTTGTATTGGAGAGAGTCCCAGTCTTAAATCATTTTCCACACGCAGTATGTGCCTGGATGTGCAGTATGTGCAGTATGTGAAATTGTTAGGTTATATTACTTGTTAGATATTACTGCATGGTCGGAACTAGAAACACAAGCATTTCGCTACGCTTGCATTAACAACGGCTAACCATGTGTATGTGACAAATACATTTGATTTGATTTGGATTTGATTTAGTTTTCATGCTAGTGAGGGACGAGAATCCACTCTCACATAGGTACGTGGTTGCAAAGGGCTTAATGTGTCTTAATGCAGACAGAGCTTCAACTTCTTAATCATAGCCTCAATTTTGTCCCGCACATTGAATATAGATGCGGAGAGTCCCTGTAATCCTAGATTCAGATCATTCAGACGAGAAAAAACATCACCCAGATAGGCCAGTCGTGTGAGAAACTTGTCATCATGCAAGCGGTCAGACAACTGAAAATTATGGTCAGTAAAGAAAACTTTAAGTTTAAAAAACGTGTCAATAACTTGCCCCTTGATAACCAGCGCACTTCTGTATGTTGTAAAAGCATTACATGGTTTCTGCCCATATCATTGCATAATGCAGAAAATACACAGGAGTTCAGGGGCCTTGCTTTAACAAAATTAACCATTTTCACTGTAGTGACTGTAGTGCTGCCAAGGCATTCCCTCCCAAGCCTCTCAGTGGATGCTGCAGTGTACCTAAGTGGCATCGGGAGCAACTGTTTGCACGCGAGTTACCACTCCCCTATGTCTCCCTGTCGTGGCTTTTGCGCCATCAGTACAGATACCAACACATCTTGACCACCAAAGTCCATTTGGTGTCACAAAGCTGTCCAGTACTTAACAAATATCCTCTCCTGTTTTCCCGTGGTTTGCAGAAGAGAATGTCTTCCTTAATTGACCCCTTATAAACATAACGGACATATACTAGGAGCTGTCCCAGGCCCGCCACGTCTGTTGACTCATCCAGCTGTAACAGACATATACTAGGAGCTGTCCCAGGCCCGCCACGTCTGTTGACTCATCCAGCTGTAACAGACATATATATACCAGGAGCTGTGCCAGGCCCGCCACATCTGTTGACTCATCCAGCTGTAACAGACATATATATACCAGGAGCTGTGCCAGGCCCACCACGTCTGTTGACTCATCCAGCTGTAACGCATAGAATTCACTGGCTTGTATGAGAAGCAGTAATTGTTTCAAAACATCTCCTACCATGTAACTGATGCGTCATGAAACAGTGTTGTTTGATGAAGCGTTTGTCTGTAATAGTTTTTGGGGCCTTTTCCCCCAGCATTATCCTAGCCATATCTGCAACTTCAGGAAGAAGTCCTCCACAATACTATGGGGCTTGCCTGTCCTAGCCACTCGGTAGCTCATCATATAAGACGCTTCTAGCCCCTTCTTATTAATGGTATCTGATACTTTTATACATGTCTTACTACTCGAAAGTCGTCTTAGTTCTCGCTCAAAAAACTACCGTGGCTTATTTTTCCAATTGCCATGTTTCCCGCGAGAGAGTAACGGTTAATGTGATTGGATGTTAATTATTTGACTAGGCTACCTGTATTTGACATTGTGTTGTTATTTCGCTGAACACTAGATGGTTTAATTTGATTTTTGGCACTGGGGGTACGTGTACCTCAGTTTGGGAATAGTTGGTCTAGGGAAGGTGGAGGTGGAGTTGGTATGGTCCTTAACTAGCCTCCGAAAGCACTTTATGATTAGTCATTTAGTTCAGTTACCTTGCTTTGCTTCTGGGCCAGCAGCCTTGCAAGGGCTAACACTCTTAAATGTATTACTCACGCCAGCCATGGAGATCGGGAGCACGCCAGCCATGGAGATCGGGAGCACGCCAGCCATGGAGATCGGGAGCACGCCAGCCATGGAGATCGGGAGCACGCCAGCCATGGAGATCGGGAGCACGCCAGCCATGGAGATCGGGAGCACGCCAGCCATGGAGATCAGGAGCACGCCAGCCATGGAGATCGGGAGCACGCGGTTCTCGTAAGCGGAGGGGGTCCAAATCGGTGGCTTGGTGTCATTTTCCTCAAAAACAGATTCTGTGCGGAGGAATTATTTACAGTAATACGTTTTTTTTTTTGTAACAAAATGACACAACAAAAAAAAACATGTATGCCTTGTTCACATTTTAGGCAATGGTCTTATCCAGCGTGACTAGGATAAAATGCCTTGCTCAAGGAAACATTGGCAGATGTTGTCACCTAGTGGGCTTGAACCAGCAACCTTTCAGTTACTGGCCCAATGCTCTTAACCACTAGCCTACCTGCCACCCTAGTCTTGTGCTAACGGAATTCATTCTGTAGGCCAACTCATTTCCAATAGGCCATAGTGAAGCTGAAAATGTTAGAAATATGGCTGATTAACCTTTTCCTTGTGAAAATGGTCCCATTATTTTGAGTTAATCGAGGAGAAAGAGAATGTTTTAGTCAAATGCCAACTCTGGAAAGGCAGCATGGATCTGTTCGTCCAGAAACACCACATCAAACATGAAAAGGCATCTGGAGGGTGTGCACAAAGGCACAAAGCTGGTTGCCAAATGCGTGAAAGAGGAGAAATCTATACACATTCTGATAATAAACAGATATGCATCAGTAATATTTCCAAGTGTAACTAAAATGGCAATAATTAACATACATGGAGTGTACAAAACATTAGGAACACCTGTGAAAGCTATGATCCCTTATTGATGTCACTTGTTAAATCCACTTCAGTCAGTGTAGATGAAGTGGAGGAGACAGGTTAAAGAATTTTTAAGCCTTGAGACAATTGAGACAGGGTTTTTCATGCTCATCAGTTTCCTGTGTGTATCAAGAATGGTCCACCACCCAACTTTCGACCCCTTGTGGAGTCCATGATCTGATGAATTGAGGCGGTTCTGAGGGCAAAAGGAGGGTGTGCAACTTGGTATTAGGAAGGTGTTTCTAATAGTTGGTATTGTCAGTGTATGTGTACCATTCAGAAGGTGAATGGGCAAGACAAAATATTGAAGTGCCTTTGAATGGGCTATGGGTAGTGGGTGCCAGGCGCACCAGTTTGAGTGTGTCAAAAACGTCACTGTTGCATGGTTTTATACTCTGAACAGTTTTCCGTATCAAGAATGGTCCACCACCCAAAGGACATCCAGCCAACTTGACACAACTGTGGGAAGCATTGAAGTCAACATGGGCCAGCATCCCTGTGGAATGCTTTTGACACCTTGCACAGTCCATTCCCCGACAAATTGAGGCTGTTCTGAGGGCAAACTCAATATTGTGAAGGTCTTCCTAACATCTTGTACACTCAGTGTATATCGCTAAGAATGTGAGAGTAGGGCGACTCAACTAGCATGTATCGAACCCAGGCCACCACACCGAGGCCACCAGCATCTTAAACGGACTCCATAAAGATGATTTAGCAATACGCAAGAGACTGTGTTTGAATTACAGGAATTGGTAGAAAGTCTGAGAATGGAATTCTAAATGCATGTGTATTTACTATTATAAAATGTATGTATTCACATACAACACATTAATCTTAAGTTACAAAGCATTAACATGCATTTACAAGCCATTATTTCATGCATGATCGGAGACGGAAAGAGGGAGAAAATAATCCGTGGCTTGTGCCATGGCCCAAAGCTTTTGGTGGAGAGAGAGAAAGCGAAAGAGAAGAGAGAGTGACCACATCAGGCCAGGAACAAATAGAGAGTGAGAGACAATCAACCCTTTTGTATCCATTTTGCCATGTTTAGATTCTAGATCTGAGCTGTTGACCAATAGCATTGCTGTTAACTTCCAATCAGACATCAGACCTACAGGTTATCACAACAGGGATAGCACAGAGAAGGCTGAGAAGTCCTGAGAAGACAACAAAACCTCTCGCAAAGAGTGTTGATAAAAGTCATGTGCAACATTAGACAACTATACAGAAAGCCCTTACATCGCTGAAGTAAGTAAATATAATCAATGATTAGAGAATAGTCAGATTAACTAATGCCTGCCCTGGACATGGTCGCGTAGCAGAAAGATCGGAGCACCGTGAACTAAGAAGTTGTGAGTTCAAATCCCAGGGGGAGACATGTTGAATAATATTTACGGAATAAATGAACATGCACAATGTAGTTAAGGTGTGTCGAATATGTACAGTAAATTGAAATCACTGTGTGTGTGAGTATTTCTGATCTTGCCAACAGACAAAGGTTCACCAGTCAGGGCCTTAATTGGCTTGGCAACAGTAACAAGACTTGATGTGTAAGTAGTTTTTTACACGTACATTTTCTTGCAATGTTCCAATGAAACATGTCTTGAACATTTTATGTTCTAAGAACATGACAACCATGTTCTGGGTATGTTTTCTGGGACGTTGATGGAATATTCTCCTAACCCACAGAAAACTGGACACGTTAATGTTTCTGCCATGTTCCCATGAAACATGTCTAGAACATTAATATCTTATATTCTGAGAGCATGGTAACCACGTTCTGGTAAAATTCTATTTGACATTAAGGGAATGGTCTCTTGGAAACATTTTCTGCACATCACAGGAACATTCCTATGAAAACGTTAGTTAATGACCTAATGAGAATCTTAAGGGAACATTCTCTAAAGTTGTGGGAATGTTTGTCGTTAGCCGTAAAGAATCTTCATCTCATGAAGACGATACAGATGCCCACTGAGTTCAAACATCGGTTGATATATGCCTACTGCATTTAGAAATAGCTTTTATGATATCCAAAACATTGCCTCAGTGGTTTTCCTCTCTCGGAAGTGTGTGGCTTTTCGAGGAAATCAAAATGGCCGCTCCCTCCAGGAGACATATGGTCAGAGAGGAAAACTTTGGGAAACTTCTAGTTCCTTCTAGAATTCTCCTGGGCTGAATCTCCGACCGCATTTTCAAAGAGAGAAAGAGAGACAGAGAAACAACAAAATGAAAAAGATGTTTGGTTCTGATTATGCCACACTCCCTGTCCCAATCTTGCCAGTCATGGGATGGGATAAAGAGGTGAGCATGCATAGAAATTAAACATTGGCGTCAGTCGTCACAGCGCTGGAAATAGCATCTGAAAGATGGCCAGACCATTCCAGTATCCGCTGGTGTGGATCCGTTTAGGCTTTAGACGGTGGTCTAACTTGTGGGAAGAACACAATGGCTTTTGGAACACTGAACTCATGCCATGTTTCTTCCAATGATGGATAAACAATATTTGTATGTATATGGTTTTCTCTGTTAAGGTACACAATGGCTCTCTTGGGCCTCACAGTGGCTGATAGAGAATGTTGTTGTGAAAACCCTAGTTGTGTAGGGCTCTGAGCCTATTCTAACCAAAATCATTCTGAATCTGATCAGTGCTCAATTATCCCAATTGGAGAGCAGAAAAATGGTGGATGAAAGCGGGCCAAAGCCAGAGACCACAACCTCAATGACAAGGGAGGAGATCACATTTCTGGGTCTCGAGTCAACATGGTAACGAGAAATTGGAGGAAGAAAAATAATCCTAAACAATAAAATGAAAGAGGAATCTTCCTTCAACCATTAACAACCTCAGTTCATAGTAAAATGCAGTAAAATGTTGCATTTCAGCTGATAATACAAAGTCTATTTTCCATCCAGGCTCATTAGTATTCTTCAGTGTCGACTGTTCCATTCAGCTTGGCTTTGCAGGTATTGTGCATGGCTTTGGGCTGAGCACGGACTGTGACCTACAGACTTAACCACCCTTGCAACTCCAGAGCCAAAGTAGGCATACATTTAGAAGTGTTTGCCAACTTCAACGGCACCTCACATAAGTGGTGGCTTTGCCACTTCAAAACTTGTTTCCATAACACCAACTCCCTCAGACACAGAGCACATCACAAATACGTTTACAATGTTAGGTCTTGTGAAATGTTCCAAAAGCGACGCCTCTTCATATTACACTCTGTAAAGATGACTGAATAGATCAATGGACACTACTGTGTGGTCCTGTAGTTTACGTTTCTGGAGTGGAGCTCGACCTGCAACTGTAACCAAGGAGACATCACTACCAGCTGACTGGAGTTGTTTACAGTAGTTGCCCCAGGCCTCGCCATGCCTCTAAGTGGATACTGTCATCCTTGAAGTGAGACATGGCACTCCCTATGGTTGTTTGTTCTGTTTTGGTTTGATCAAACTCATCAGATTGGGTCGGCTGGATGATCAGCATAACTTCATGACTCTGTGACTGATCCTATGACTGGGATGAGGTTGACAGTGTGATAAGGGAGTATAAGCTCATTTGAAACATTGTTTCAACAGAATGCGATATTCTTTGAGGACATGGGTTCTACTAGAGATAGCTTAAAGCTGACAATGGATTGATGTTGGTGACAAAAACCTAAAAGCTGGCCTTCTGTAGACAAGATTTGGTGTGTGTGACTCGCGATAGAGAGAGCCTGGAGGAGTTGAGAACAGTGCCTCATTGTCTCATCTTCCTGGCACCTGGGGAACTAAGTAAAAGACCATCCTGTGCAGATAACCAAGGTGGCTTATGGGAAGGTTAGAAATGACTGACTAAGCAATCTTGCTGTCAGCTATATAAAAACGGTGCATCGTCTATAAAGGCTAGACTCTCAACCTAACAGTCAGTCAAGACCGGTGGGCTGACGGTCTCATTATTGCAACAATCAATCAATATTAAATAAAGACGATTGTTTGAAGAAATTACCAATCTCTCTCACTACTGAATTTCCATGATGAATTTCCACAACATAACCCAATGTATTCACTTTGGTGATCTATTCTTTTAATCCTGGAGGTCGTCCGACCCTGAGCCACGAGAGCCAAAGCAACCCATCTGGCTTTGATGCCGTACCACATTTGGTTACTTAACTAAAGATAATCATATAATTATTTCCCACAGGCCTAGCGCTCAGAATAGAGCCTGTACTAAAAACCTAATAAGCTAGCCATTCGTATCAGATTTTGTGTTGTTAACATCCCCCGCCCCCTATCTGTCCATCAAAGTGGTCCGGTCCAATTATCACCTTGTTTGGCAGTTGGTGCTGTGCAGGCCATAGAGCCTTGGCGTTCAGGGTTTGATGAGGGCATTCAAAATGTTCAGTTCAGAGTCTTAGCTACAGTGTGTACCGGTGCGGTTGTACCAAACAGACGCTGTTTCTCTACACATGGCCAGAGAGGGAGGGAGGGAGGGAGGGAGGGAGGGAGGGAGGGAGGGAGGGAGGGAGGGAGGGGGAGGGAGGGAGGGAGGGAGGGAGGGACGGAGGGAGGGGGAGGGTCGAAGGGCAATCAGACTCATAAGAAGGGATTTATTCTTCCACTCCCCTATCCAGATGAAAACAGTTCATGCCTCCTGCACTTCTGAAATGAAACAACCCAATGAGGAGTGAATAAGGTTCACGGTACTATTTGCATGCAACCGAAAAAGAGACCAATGTTTATCTCTCTCTCTTGTCCCCATAGCTATGCCATTGCCGTGAAGCAAAACTGAACTGTAAGACACAATAACCACTGCTGAGCTGCTGTTTCGGAAAGGAAAATACTTTCTTTTCATTTTCGCTTGATGTTTTTTAAATGTGAAAGAAAACGGTGGTCTCATTTTATATCATTTCCGAATACTGCTGGGGGAAAATAGTTGGTTTGAATAGACCCACTGTTCTGCTCTACTTGGCTCTGTTCTGTGCACAGTCTCACTCCCACTAGGAGTCTGTGATGCTGGATCCAGAGCTCTACTCTTGTGGCTATTGGGCACAGTCCAAATTTAAGTTAAGCAGCGTTAACCCCATTCCTCACCTCTGCACCATGGTGCAGACACATGTACTGTAAATGCACTCTCCGTGACACACGGGGGACCATCCAGGGGCCAGATCGAAAGGGCAAGTTTTCTGTCAATAGACAGAGGGCTCAAAGGCTCTTGGTCTTTACAAAGTAGCTGTGTCAACATGTGACACCATTGTAAAGAGTGCCAGGCACTCTTAAAATCGTTCCTCTCATAAATGGCTTTATAAGATCTGAACGATGAAATAGTATACTCTACATCTGGTTCAATCTAAGGCCAGATATACAGTGCCTTACCTCTTTTAATTTGGCTCTATCACGTAAACATACACAGACATGCGCGCGCGCGCGCGCGCACACACACACACACACACACACACACACACACACACACACACACACACACACACACACACACACACACACACACACACACACACACACACACACACACACACACACACACACACACACACACACACACACACACACACACACACACACACACACACACACACACACACACACACAGCTTTCATTTTCAATTGCCTCAAAGCAACACCAAATCACAGGCAACACCATGTTAAACTTCCATTCCCATTAACTCTGATTCATAGATCCCATAGCTACATGCCATTGAGTCATCATGGCCATTGTATGTTATATTAATTCAACCACACAGCCAAGCCTTGGTTCTTTATAGACTAAATATACCACACACAATCATGCACTGAACCACACCCAGTATACTTTATCAGCAATATCCCACACATGCAACTACCCACTAACAACATCTGCACTCCACAGCTGAGTCATACTACTGACAACGAAGATGTTGAAGAACACAACACTACATGAATCTGGTCTTCCTCCAGTTTGCATAATGTTAGACTGTTGTTACCCCAGTCCCTTGATCCTACTAAAAGACAAGATGTTGCACAAGTCGGACATCTCTCTGAATTCACAATCATCTTTATTCAGGCTGATAATTCTTTACTCTAGTGATATGGAGAGTTTTACTACCATCATGTGCAAAGAGATTTGGCATTGCATGGGTATGTTATATTACAAATGTAGGATATTAATTTGATCTCCCTTTGCAGGAGAACTTGCGATGCAGGAAATATGAAGCTTGTATTGTATTTGACATTTAAAAAGGCTTCTTGTCACGCCCTGACCATAGAGAGCTGTTTATTCTCTATGGTGGTTGGGGAGTGACAATGACTAGGGTGGGTTATCTAGGTGTTTAATCATCTATGTTGGCCTGGTATGTTTCCCAATCAGAGGCAGCTGTTTATTGTTGTCTCTGATTGGGGATCATATTTAGGCAGCCATTCCCCCTTTTTGCTTTGTGGGATCTTGTGTTTGTGTAGATGCCTGTGAGCAGTCCAGAACGGCACTTTTCGTTTGTGCTTGTTTTGTTTTGTTTGGTGAGTTTTGATTTATTAAAATATGTGGAACTCTACGCACGCCTTGGTCCATTCCTTGTAACGATCTTGACACTTCTGAAGTTTGTAATTTCCACTTTGACATTTCGGACTTGATTTTCCCTTAGGAAAAATGCATAAACCCCTACAAAAATGTCCATGAATTATAATCCACATAATCATTCACATTTCCAGTTGCTGCAGGATTATTTTCCTGCTGTTGCTAACTGGCTCAAATTAAGATCCTACATCTGTATCATGTGACTGCCCTGTAGATACAGTAGGTGGACTTGTAGATCGCAGGCCAGTTCTCATCCATTCTCTCCGGTCTGACTTCCTGAGTCCCAATGCCTGTGGAGATTGCCTCTTCCTATAGAATACTGATTTGGTGCCTCTTTCACACCAGATGAAGAACACATGTCTAGAAATCCAGTCGTTCTCTCTTCCCAGTTCTTTTCTCCCTATATTTTTATGGAAAAGACAAACAGATGACAGAACAGAACAATTATATTTTGTGCAGAGGAGGGAGCATTCTCCCATGGTCATTTTAATAGGCTCCTAGACAGAACGAGGCCCATGAACTTGAACTTAAGCAGGTTTATTGATTTTTGTACAAGATGCCTTGTGAGTGGCAATGGTCTGAAATAGCCTGCTCTTAGCATTGCCCTGCTTAGCCTGGTCCTCTAGAATGACAAATGGCCTTCAGACCTACAGTACGGTGGTCCTTGTTGACCTTTTTACGTGCAGTAAAGTCTGCACTTTGCTGCACGTGAAAAGGTCAACAAGGACCACCGTAGTGTAAGTCTGAAGGCCATTTGTCATTACCACACGTAAAATTGCCAAAGGATATTCTCACCAGTATACATTACAAGTTGTCTATTACAGAGCACTTTTTTCTCCTTCTATAATTTATTCAATCTTTATTCAACCTTTATTTAACCAGGCAATTCGGTTAAGAACTCTTTTTTTTAAGTTAAAGGGATACTTCGGAATTCATGCATTAGCACAATGACTGGAAGCATATGGGTATCTGCTAGCATGCTAGTACTGTGACTGTTCATACGTGAATGCATGACGCAGTGTGCGCGAGTGCACAAATGTGTATGAATCTGTGTATTTGTATCCCATCATTCCGCACTCTGGATTGGCTTGGCAGCACCAGAGGCTCCTCGACGATTCAATTGAAGTAAACCAAGTCCAGACAGCCAGGCAGCTAGAGGGTCCACAACATCCAATGCCAACCAAACTGCTTTATTATCGCAAACCATCAGCAGTTATTTATTAGCTTGGCAAATTCAACTGTCGAACAACTCCACTTTAAATCACAGAAGTCTGGAGCCTATTTATGATGCAAATGTTCTGCTCACAATGTCTAGGCAGTGTACAACATCCATACTAGGGTCCCTGTATTGCTTCCAATGTGAGTGTACAAAAGAAGTCCGTTGTAACATTTTGAATCTGTAAGTACATCTGTAATAATACTGAGCCAGACACAAAATTTGAAAATAAAATGGAGGGTGGTGCTGACAGAAGTAGGGAGATAGTTGAAGAAACCTTGTTGCCGGAGAGGGGTCAGAATGGGCCCAAAGTTTGGGGGGTTGCTGACTGCTGACGGCATTTCTATGAAAACACGAGCTTCATCCAATGCATACTTACTTGTGTATCCTAAAGAAGAAGGCCTGCATTTCTTAGCCCTGGGGGAGAAACTTGACTTGTGGCCCCAGGACTCGCCACCTCTGTTGGTGCCCTGGAACTGTTTATTTTTAATGAAGTGGGACCCGCCAAGGGGTTCTGTCTAGATATGGATGGGATCCATTGACAAGCTTTACTAGGTTGCCATGAGGTTCTTTGAGGCACTTTGTTGGTTCAATTCTCTACCCTTGGATTTGGATACCACCTCATAGATTTAAAAGCATTGGAAGGTGTGAGCATGGGGTAGAGGGAGTATACACCATATTCCCTACAACAATGGCATACTTTTAAATCTATGAGATGGAATGAACGAGTGCACACTTAGGGGAGAAGGGTACTATATCAAACCGCAACCAGTGTTTAGACGTTTAGTGCGAAAGGTTTACCTGATGAGGACTCTCAGCAGCTGGACCCTAATGAGAGATAGTTGGGAGAACTGGGGGGAACCAGACTCAGACACCATCAACCATACTCAGACACCATGTGTGTATGTATGTATGTATGTGAAAAATCCACTCTGCACTGTGTCTAGGCAATGTGTGACGTGTTCATATAATGTTAGCATTTGCGAAATGTTAAGTCCATTTGGGTTAAATGTGAGGGAACAAGGGTGCTGTATTTTTTACTTCAAAATATGAGGTTAATTCTAAATTCAAAGTCATACATTCACTATAGTATTATTAGCCTGACCTACCACAGAGACATACAGTACAGTTGTGCACAAAAGTTTTGAGAATGACACAAATATTAATTTTCACAAAGTCTGCTGCCTCAGTTTGTATGATGGCAATTTGCATATACTCCAGAATGTTATGAAGAGTGATCAGATTAATTGAAATGAATTGCAAAGTCCCTCTTCGCCATGCAAATGAACTGAATCCTCCAAAACATTTCCACTGCATTTCAGCCCTGCCACAAAAGGACCAGCTGACATCATATCAGTGATTATCTCGTTAACACAGGTGTGAGTGTTGACAAGGACAAGGCTGGAGATCACTCTATCATACTGATTTGATTTCGAATAACAGACTGGAAGCTTCAAAAGGAGGGTGGTGCTTGGAATCATTGTTCTTCCTCTGTCAACCATGGTTACCTGCAAGGAAACACGTGCTGTCACCATTGCTTTGCACAAAAAGGACTTCACAGGCAAGGATATTGCTGCCAGTAAGATTGCACCTAAATCAACCATTTATCGGATCATCAAGAACTTCAAGGAGAGCAGTTCAATTGTTGTGAAGAAGGCTTCAGGGCACCAAGAAAGTCCAGCAAGTGTCAGGACCATCTCCTAAAGTTGATTCAGCTGCGGGATCGGGACACCACCAGAACAGAGCTTGCTCAGGAATGGCAGCAGGCAAGTGTGAGTGCATCTGCACGCATAGTGAGGCGAAGACTTTTGGAGGATGGCCTGGTGTCAAGAAGGGCAGCAAAGAAGCCACTTCTCTCCAGGAAAAACATCAGGGACAGACTAATATTCTGCAAAAGGTACAGGGATTGGACTGCTGTGGACCGGAGTAAAGTCATTTTCTCTGATGAATTCCCTTTCCGATTGTTTGGGGCATCTGGAAAAAAGCTTGTCCGGAGAAAACAAGGTGAGTGCAACCATCAGTCCTGTGTCATGCCAACAGTAAAAGCATCATGAGACCATTCATGTGCGGGGTTGCTTCTCAGCCAAGGGAGTGGGCTCACTCACAATTTTGCCTAAGAACACAGCCATGAATAAAGAATGGTACCAACACATCCTCCGAGAGCATTTTCTCCCAACCATCCAGGAACAGTTTGGTGACGAACAATGCCTTTTCCAGCATGATGGAGCACCTTGCCGTAAGGCAAAAGTGATAACTAAGTGGCTCGGGGAACAAAACATTGATATTTTGGGAACATGGCCATGACAGGAAACCCCTCCTTAATCCCATTGAGAACTTGTGGTCAATCCTCAAGAGGCAGGTGGACAAACAAAACCCCACAAATTCTGACAAACTCCAAGCATTGATTATGCAAGAATGGGCTGCCATCAGTCAAGATGTGGCCCAGAAGTTAATTGACAGCATGCCAGGGTGGATTACAGAGGTCTTGAAAAAGAAGGATCAACACTGCAAATATTGACTCTTGCAATCAACTTCATGTAATTGTCAATAAAAGCCTTTGACACTTATGAAATGCTTGTAATTATACTTCAGTATTCCATAGTAACATCTGACAAAAGTGTCTCAAGACTGAAGCAGCAAACCTTGTGGAAATAAAAATGTGTGTAATTCTCCATACTTTTGGCCACGACTGTATATCTGCCAGTCATTCATTCCAGCTGTCAAAGCAAATTAAGATACAGGAGAAGATAAAATCCATAAAGTGGCCATACATTAATAACTTCAAATCCAAAAGGTCAACTATAATCTGCAATAGAAACATGTACTGTATATTTTTCCAGTTATTTTGTGGCCAAGTAGTGTTACCAAAAATGCATGTTGAATCAGAGAGGCCAATCAGAGAGGCCAATCTGTGAAGGCCAATCTGTGAAGCAGGATGCCCTATATTCAGATACAGTAGTGCAGCTCCTTGAGGTTGTGCAATACACTCTGGTTACTGATATGAAACATGATATACTATATGCTTGAGAGAGTTCTCACTGCACATTTCTGTCACACTCCTCCCATTCCCTCTTAACAACCTCTTAAAATGGTATTAACATACTGTACATTAAGAAGATTAAATAAAAATTCATCTAATTGAAAAAAAATAGACCGGTCTGCAATGTTGAAACATTTTCACGTCCAGTCATGTGCACGTGTTGCTTATGTAATAATCTATTTTCATTCAGAATCAGATTTGGACAATGTGGCAGTCAGTGACAATACATCTTTGTCTGTACGAAGGCCATATGTAAGGCCGGCCATGTCACACAAAGGCACATCATCACACCAAATACTCAGACCAGCAGACAGCCATCCCCTGTCTTTTTGGTGAGATGACTTCCTTTCCAATCACACGTCAACAAGAGAGAGAGAGAGAGAGAGATGAGGAGAGGAATGCCAGGGGGACTTTCCATTTTTAAGAGTTAGAAGCCTCGGTGTCTCACTCCCCATTTGGGAGACGGTGCAGAGCATAAATTACGAAGGAGAGAGAGAGGGGAGAAAGACTTTTCCATGGATCAGTGGAGAAAATGACAGGCCGGGGGAGGGGGTCATCCTGATTTCATACCGTGAGTGTCCCTCTTTTGTTTCTGTTTTTATGGAAATACATCCACATTGGACAACAACAACCAATGAAACATTTAACTGAATGGACGAATACACTAATTCAGTGACTGAGTTCATCAGGAAGAGTGTGTGACTATTAAAACCTAACCTAACCGGAAACTGTGAATAAATGGTAGCATTCGTGCTAAACTGAAAACCTGAACCCCCGCATTTAACCATGGCAAGGTGACTGGGAATATGGCAGAAAACAAACAGTGTAGTTATTCCCTCCACAAGGCAATCGAACAGGCAAAACGTCAGTATAGAGACAAAGTGGAGTCGCAATTCAACAGCTCAAACACGAGACTATGTATTTGAGGACACCGATGTCTTACTTCCAGACAAGCTAAACACCTTCTTTGCCCACTTTGAGGCTAACACAGTGCTACCGACGTGGCCCGCTACCAAGGACTGTGGGCTCTTCTTCTCCTTGGCCGATGTGAGTAAGACATTTAAGCTTGTTAACCCTCGCAGGGCTGCTGGCCCAGACAGCATTCATAGCCGCATCCTCAGAGCATGCACAGACCAGCTGGCTGGTGTGTTTGATCATATTCAATTTCTCTCTATCCCTGTCTGCTGTCCCCACACGCTTCAAGTTGGCCACCATTGTTCCTGTACCCAAGAAATCAAAGATAACTGAACTAAATGACAATTGCCCCATAGCACTCAATTCTGTCATCATGAAGTGATTTGAGAGACTAGTCAAGGACTCACTTCTGTCATCATGAAGTGCTTTGGAGAGACTAGTGAAGGACTCACTTCTGTCATCATGAAGTGCTTTGGAGAGACTAGTGAAGGATCATATCACCTCTACCTTACCTGTCATCCTAGACCCAATAGATCCACAAACAATGCAATCGCCATCACACTGCACACTACCCTATCCCATCTAGACAAGAGGCAAACATATGTAAGAATACTGTTCATTAACTATAGCTCAGCATTCAACACCATAGTACCGTCCAAGCTCATCATTAAGCTTGTGGCCCTGGGACTGAACCCCGCCCTGTTCAACTGGGTCCTGGACTTTCTGACGGGCTGCCCCCGGGTAGTGAATTTAGGAAACAATACCTCCACTTCGCTGATCCTCAACACTGGGGCCCCACAAGGGTGCGTGCTCAGTCCCTTCCTGTACTCCCTGTTCACCCATGACTGCGTGGCCAAGCACACCTCCAACTCAATCACCAAGTTTGCAGATAACACAACAGAAGTAGGATGGATTACCAACAAAGACGAGACAGCCTACAGGCAGGAGGTGAGGGCTCTGGGAGTGTGGTGCCAGGAAAATAACCTCTCACTCAACATCAAAAAACAAAGGAGATGATTGTGGACTTCAGGAAACAGTAGAGGGTGCACCCCCATATCCACATCAATGGGACCACAATGCAGAAGGTGGAAAGCTTCAAGTTCCTTGGCGTATACATCACTGACAAACTGAAATGGTCCACTCACACAGACAGTGTGATAAGAAGGCACAAATAGAAATCTAAACTGGAAGGTCTTCAGAGATAGATGGCAGGGGTTGAGGGTAGAGGAAGGATGGGACAAAAATACTCTCAAACTATGAGAACCAAGATTCTCTGGTCTGATGAAACCAAGATTGCACTCTTTGGCCTGAATGCCAAGCGTCACGTCTGGACGAAACCTGCCACCATCGTTACGGTGAAGCATGGGGGTGGAAGCATCATGCTGTGGGGATGTTTTTCAGGGACAGGCACTGGGAGACTAGTCAGGATCGAGGGAAAGGTGAAGGCAGCAAAGTACAGAGAGATCCTTGATGAAAACCTGCTCCAGAGCACTCAGAACCTCAGACTGGGGTGAAGGTTCACCTTCCGAAAGGACAACGACCTTAAGCACACAGCCAAGACAACGCATGAGTGTGGCTTCGAGACAAGTCTCTGAATGTGCTTGAGTTTCCCAGCCAGAGCCTGGACTTGAACCCGATCGAACATCTCTGGAGAGACCTGTGCAGCGACGCCCCCATCCAACCTGACAGAGCTTGAGAGGATCTGAAGAGAAGAATGGGAGGAACTCCCCAAATTCAGGTGTTCCAAGCTTTTGGCGTCATACCCAAAAAGACCTGAGGCTGTAATCGCTGCCAAAGGTGCTTCAACAAAGTATGGAGTAAATGTGATATTTGATGAGGGGAAAAAACGATTTAATACATTTTAGAATAAGGCTGTAACTTAACAAAATGTGGGAAAAGGCCAAGGGTTCTGAATACTTTCCGAATGCACTTGTACTTCTTTTCATTTTTTAACTGGTACTGGTCTGCCTTCAGGCGAGTCTTGTAAGGCTTGTGGATGTGTTCATGAGAGACTCACCTGTCCATAGAGGTGTCATATTAGTGTTTGTGAGAGAACTGTTTTTGGGATGTCTCATGGACTGAATACCGCTGTACTGTAGCTCGGCCAGCTTCCACCACAGATATGTCTAGCTGAAACAGACTGTTTTTTCATGCCAATTAGTTTTCCACAGGGCCACAGAAATTGACTCAAGGCTGATTTTGTGAAATAGCACAGTTACAAATAGAAATCAAACTGGAGGAACATCAGAAATAGAGGAATGACTAAAAACAAACAAAATATAACTATTGTAATATAGATTGTGTCTGTAAAATGTGTATAATATGTATACACTGAAGGTAGAAGCCTAAGTGATATTGTTTATTAGTTTACTCCAATTGGGGGAAGGGTGGTAGGGTTTGCGGGGAATAATAAAGGTATATTCTAAAAAAAGTATGTATGTATGTATGTATGTATGTATGTATGTATGTATGTATGTATGTATGTATGTATGTATGTATGTATGTATGTATGTATGTATGTATGTATGTATGTATGTATGTATGTATGTATGTATGTATGTATGTATGTATGTATGTATGTATGTATGTATGTTTACCCAAAAATGTATGGGGGACTGGAAATGATGCAGACAATTACATTGATGGAAACAACAATCTATCCGCAATAATAATGCTGATACACCCCTTCAGAAATGTAATGGCTCTCGTTGGCGGTAGGAAGAGTAGACCAAAGCGCAGCGTGGAAAGTGTTCATGATTATTTTTTTCCAAAAACATTTAAACAAAATAACAAAAGCGAAAACGAAAGAGCACAGTTCTGTCAGGCAAAGACACTAAACAGAAAACAAGATCCCACAACCTACTGGTGGGAAAATGACTGCCTAAGTATGATCCCCAATCAGAGACAACGATAGACAGCTGCCTCTGATTGGGAACCACACTCGGCCAAAAACAAAGAAACAGAAAACATAGAATTTCCCACCCGAGTCACACCCTGACCTAACCAAACATAGAGAATAATAAGTATCTGTAAGGTCAGGGCGTGACAATAAATTTAAATAAAAAGAGGGTTAATTGATGCACCCATCCCGTTAGCCGGATCATTTTCGTCAACATCCGCTGAATTGCAGAGCGCCAAATTTAAAATTAAAATACAAAAAATATTTAATTTTCATGAAATCACAAGTGCAATATAGCAAAACACAGCTTAGCTTGTTGTTAACCCACCTGGCGTGTCAGATTTCAAAAAAGCTTTTAGGCGAAAGCATACCAAGCATTTATGTAAGGACTTCTCTCTCAGCAGACAAAACATTACAAACAGCTAGCAGCAAAGTAGATTGGTCACGAAAGTCAGAAAAGCAATAAAATTAATTCCTTACCTTTGAAGATCTTCGGATGTTTGCACTCACGAGACTCCCAGTTACACAATAAATGTTCCTTTTGTTCCATAAATATGATTTTTAAATCCAAATTACCTCCATTTCATTGGCGCGTTATGTTCAGAAATCCACAGGCTCGAGCGGTCACGACGGGGCAGACAAAAATTCCAAATAGTATCCGTAAAGTTCGTAGAAACATGTCCAAGTTTTTTATAATCAAAACTCGGGTTGTTTTTACAATATATAATCGATAATATTTCAACCGGACCGTAGCTTTTTCAATAGGAGTGAGAGAGAAAATGTCTGCTCCACTCTGTTGGCGCATGCAAAACGCTGCTGGCACCCAGCCATCCAATGATGCGATGTGATCTTTCTCACTCATTTTTCAGAATAAAAGCCTGAAACTATGTCTAAAGACTGTTCAGACCATGTGGAAGCCATAGGACAATGAATATGTTTGTTATCCGTTTAAATGGAGGGAAGGCATGTAATGGAACAGGGAGCTTTCAAAATAAGAGGCACTTCCTAGTTGGATTTTCCTCAGGTTTTCACCTGCAATATCAGTTCTGTTATACTCAAAGACAATATTTTGAGTGTTTAGAGTGTTTTCAATCCTAATCTGACAATTATATGCATATTCTATCTTCTGGGCCTGAGAAATAGGCAGATTAATGTGGGTACGTTTTTCATCCAAACATCAAAATACTGCCCCCTACACTCAACAGGTTTTAAGGGAGTGGGACATTTTGGAAGCAATTGAGAACATCTGTGTTGTTGATCTTAGCACGTGTTGATGGTTTAAAGATGCACTATGCAGAAATCGCTCCTCCATTTCCTGGTTGCTGGAATTGTAATAGTTTGCTTATTTGAGTTTGTGACAAAACAAGCAAGTATAGTGCAGAGAATCATTGCACCATCTAAATATATTTTCCATAACCAAAAATATTGTTTTTTTCAGCTACTTGAAGCTGGTGTTCAAAAGTAAAAATCCAAATTTAAGCACAGGAAGCATAAAAATAGTGCACATAGAACAGATCTACCGCTTCTTAGAATTGCTTTCGATGAGAATGACATATCTATAACTCACATTTCTCTGTGGATTTGGTCACATATTAAGTTACATAATGCACCCCCCAAACAATGGAGTCTATTAATGAAGCCCAGCGTCAATCTAAGTGGCATAATAAAGAAATCAAAATATGTCAGAATAAACTAGAGATATCTGCATCGAACGCATCTGTGGTAAAAGGTGGCCGAGCTACAGTGGTGTTTGTCAGACCCTGAGACATCCCAAAAATCAGTCTTCTCACAAAAATGTCTGTAGCGTCCAAACAGTTTGGCCTACAAACTAATATCATCAATCTATGGAAATATGAGACTCTCATGAACCTGATGGTTTTGCAGTACATTTTTTTGGGGTAGGCACAGAACCCTCTATACTTCCATTCATTCTTCTAACTGGTACCGGTCACCTTCAGATGAGTCCCGTGACACTTGTCGCAGAGCAAAACAGAGGCCACCGTCTTGTTCGTGAGAATCTCATCTTTCCATAGAGACAGACACTTCAAAACCTTATTCCTTATGATTCATTTTTTTACTGTCTTTTTTGCCGTTTATGAATGTGTTATTCAATTAGTTTCTATGAGCTATAGTAGTAAAGTCCCCCCCAACGGCTTGGACTTTTAGAGGTTAATGAGAGATCACCTCAAGATAGAACTGGGGCTAGCACAGGCTCAACATAGGCCCTTCATGTTTTTGGTTCTTGATTTGAAAAGGGCCTTCTAAAGGCTGTAACTTTGGCAAACATGGAGTCCAACTAATATAGACTGACATTTAAATGGGTATGCTTCGTGAAACAATTGGTTTCAGGCTACTAACAGCCCATCTATTTGCAAAAATATCTAAAAACATGTTTTCACCATGTCATTATGGGGTATTGTGTTTAAATTGTTGAGCATTTTTCATTGATCCATTTTGATCCATTTTGAATTCAGTTTGTAATGCAACAAAATGTGGAATAAATCAAGGGGTATGAATACTTTTTGAACCCCCACGCATCAGACTTTGCCATATAATCCACCCACCTGCCCACCCATCCCTGTCCCATCACTATCCACCCACCCCTGTCCCATCACTATCCAACGGTCCCTGTCCAGGATTGTTTAATTATTACATTGAACAAAACCCTGCTAGTGCCAGGGGTGAAAAGGTGACGTTGACACAGTGTGTGTGTTTAGGTTCTTCTCGTCACTGACAGGAATAGGTATCTCAGTTTGGCCCATTATCAAACACAGGCGGACCCAAAGATAGGGTCTACCCAGGGTTACAAGTTTTCCAGGTGGATGTTTCTCGATAGGTCTTGTACTATGCATCTGTAGGCCTCACAAATGTATGTATCCACTTGTGTGTGTGCATGTGTGTGTGTGTGTGTGTGTGTGTGTGTGTGTGTATTCCACATCTGTTGCGATGGGGCAATTATGTTAGGGACAATTCAGGACGATTCACAATAATTGTTTTTTTCCAAAATAATAGTAATAAATGTATGTTTCGTAATGCCAATCCGGGTTATAGGTAACACTCCTTCGTATGAACTGCCTACATTTTTACACATATTATCCATTAATTGTGGAAATGCATTAAGATATGCAGTTTTTATTATATACTGAACAAAAATATATAAGCAAACATGTAAAGTGTTGGTCCCATGTTTCATGAGCTGAAATAAAAGATCCCAGAAATGTTACACAAGCAAAGAAACTTACATCTCTCAAATGTTGTGCACAAAATTGTTTACATCCCTGTGAGTGAACATTTTTCCTATGCCTAGATAATCCATCCACTTGACAGGTGCGGCATATCAAGAAGCTGATTAAACAGCATGATCATTACCCAGGCGCACCTTGTGCAGGGGACAATAAAAGGCCACTCTAAAAATGTGCAGTTTTGTCACACAACAAACTCAAAAGGGGTGATGATATTAAATAACAATAATTTTATTCCGAACGTGCCAATTGTTCAAACAGACCCGCAAGGTAGATGGATACTTTTAAATATGTTATTGAACCACAAACAGATTTGGCTCATTAATCTATACGTTCCAAATCATAATGATCAACGCTTCATTGGAAATATATATCATCATTTATCAAGCCTACAAGCAATTGAATAATCTATTATTACGGTGGAGATTATAATACGGTTTTAAATGGACCGTAAAAGAAAATCACACTACAAACTATCACCCTTGTGCACTTAAGAAAATCACACTACAAACTATCACCCTTATGCACTTAAGAAAATCACACTACAAACTATCACCCTTATGCACTTAAGAAAATCACACTACAAACTATCACCCTTATGCACTTAAGAAAATCACACTACAAACTATCACCCTTATGCACTTAAGAAAATCTCAAATATCATATAGATATATTGGAACTGGTTTATATAAGGAGGATTAAATATCCTGACCTACGGAGATATACATGGCGGAGGCTCAATATTAGCAAGTCGTATGGACTACTTTCTTATGTCATTCTCGTTGGCACCAAAAGTTTAAAAAGTGTTCATAGTGGACAGAATGTGGTTGTCGGACCATCAACTATTTGGCATATACATTACTCTTACAGAATGTCCACGTGGGCAAGGATGTTGTAATTTTAATCAGGACAGAATATTTTATAACTAACGTTTTCCGACATAACGAACTGTAGGTATAGCAGATCCACTTATTGTATGGGCCATTTTTTAATGTGCCTTTAGAGATCATGAAATTCACTACTCATCTTTAAAACAAGAGCAATTTAGGTCAAAATAATTCAGAATTAAAAATTGAAAGAGGGACTAACAGTATATATAGATAGCAATAAAAACGGTATCACAGAGGCACAGAATACGTTAGAGGAAAAACAAAAAGAAATGGAGGTACTTACTCAAGAAAGATCAAATGTAAAATATTATAAAAAATAAAGCAAACTGGATGGAATATGGGGGAAAATGCACCAAATTAGTTTCTTCAACTTCAACATAGAGAAGCGAACAACATTTCTTTCCTATTAATAATGCAAAATTAGCAGAGTATAACTTTTGTGAAACATCACAGCACAGCTGAAAAAAAACTTGGAAATGGATCAAAGAAAATGTATGGTGTTCAGAGATAGATGGGAAGGGTTCAGTGGAGCTGAAGGGTGTGACTAAAAATAACAAGATAACTCATGTAAAATATACTGTGTCCATAACATGTATATAGGCTCAAAACAATTGTGAAACAGCATAGCTGAAAAATATATGGCAAATAGAAATCAAAACAGGTGTAACGGCGTTCGTCTGTTGAAGGAGAAGCGGACCAAAATGCAGCGTGGTGGTTACTCATGTTCTTTAATGAAGAATCGACGATACATGAAATAACTATATAAATACAAAACAACAAATGGAACGTGAAAACCTATACAACCTGTCTGGTGAACAACTACACAGAGACAGGAACAATCACCCACGAAAACACTCACAGAATGTGGCTGCCTAAATATGGTTCCTAATCAGAGACAACGAGAATCACCTGACTCTGATTGAGAACCGCCTCAGGCAGCCATAGACTACGTCGACGACCCCACAAAAACCCCAAGACAAAAAAAACACACCACAATAACCCATGTCACACCCTGGCCTGACCAAATATGTATAAAATACTAAGACCAAGGCGTGACAGAACCCCCCCCCCCCTAAGGTGCGGACTCTCGGATGCACCTCAAAACCATAGGGAGGGTCCGGGTGGGCGTCTGTCCATGGTGGCGGCTCCAGCTCGGGACGTGGACCCCACTCCATGAATGTCATAGTTCCTCCCCCTCGCGTCCTGGGATAATCCACCCTCGCCGCCGACCATGGCCTAATAGTCCTCACCCAGAACCCCACTGGACTGAGGGGCAGCTCGTGACTGAGGGGCAGCTCGGGACTGAGGCAGCTCGGGACTGAGGGGAAGCTCGGGACTGAGGGGAAGCTCGGGACTGAGGGGAAGCTCGGGACTGAGAGGCAGCTCGGGACTGAGGGGCAGCTAGGGACTGAGGGGCAGCCCGGGACTGAGGGGAAGCCCGGGACTGAGGGGAAGCCCGGGACTGAGGGGAAGCCCAGTACTGAGGGAAAGCCCAGTACTGAGAGGATGCCCAGTACTGAGATGAAGCTCAGGCAGGTAGTTGGCTCCGGCAGATCCTGGCTGGCTGGCGGATCTGGAAGAGTCTGGTTGACTGGCAGATCTGGAAGAGTCTGGTTGACTGGCAGATCTGGAAGAATCTGGTTGACTGGCAGATCTGGAAGATCATGGCTGACTGGCGGATCTCGCTGCTCTGGAAGATCATGGCTGACTGGCGGATCTAGCTGCTCTGGCTGCTCCATGCAGACTGACAGCTCTGGCTGCTCCATGTAGACTGGCAGCTCTAGCTGCTCCATGCAGATTGGCAGCTCTGGCTGCTCCATGCAGATTGACAGCTCTGGCTGCTCCATGCACACTGGCAGCTCTGGCTGCTCCATGCAGACTGGCAGCTCTGGCTGCTCCATGCAGATTGACAGCTCAGGCTGCTCCATGCAGACTGACAGCTCTGGCTGCTCCATGCAGACTGGCAGCTCTGGCTGCTCCATGCAGACTGGTAGCTCCATGCAGACTGACAGCTCAGGCTGCTCCATGCAGGCTGACAGCTCTGGCTGCTCCATGCAGACTGGCAGCTCTGGCTGCTCCATGCAGTCTGGCAGCTCAGACTGCTCCGAACAGGCAGGAGGCTCCGGCAGTGCTGTAGAGGAGGAAGGCTCTGGAAGCGCTGAACAGGCGGGAGACTCCGACAGCGCAGGAGAGGAGGAAAACGCTGGCTGCGCTGAACAGGTGGGAGGCTCCGACAGCGCTAGAGAGAAGGATGGCTCTGGCTGTGCTGAACAGGCGAGGCGCACTGAAGGCCTGGTGCGTGGTGCTGGCACAGGTGGAACTGGATAGAGAACACGCACAGGAAGCCTGGTGCGGGGAGCTGCCACCGGAGGACTGGTGTGTGGAGGTGGCTCTGGATAGACCGGACCGTGCAGGCGCACTGGAGCTCTTGAGCACCGAGCCTGCCCAACCTTACCTGGCTCGATGCCCACTCTAGCCCGGCCAATATGAAGAGCTGGTATGAACCGCACCGGGCTATGCACCCGCACTGGAAACACCGTGCGCTCCATAGCATAACACGGTGCCTGCCCACTCTCTCTAGCCCCCCGGTAAGCACAGGGAATTTGCGCAGGTCTCCTACCTGGCATAGCCATACTCTATGTGAGCCACCCCCCAATAAATTTTTGGGGCTGACTCTCAGGCTTCCACCCGCGTCGCCGTGCTGCCTCCTCATACCAGCGCCTCTCCGCTTTCACCGCCTCCAGTTCTTCCTTGGGGCAGCGATATTCTCCAGGCTGAGCCCAAGGTCCTTCACCGTCCATTTCGTCCTCCCATGTCCAGTCCCTCTCTCGCTGTACCTTGGTGCGGCTTCACTCCCCTGGTTTAGCCCAGGGTCCTCTTCCGTCGAGGATTTCCTCCCAAGTCCAGAAATTCTTGTCGCGCTGCTCCTGCTGCCGCTGTTGCCTGTTACCACGTTGCTTGGTCCATTTGTAGTGGGTGATTCTGTAACGGCGTTCGTCTGTTGAAGGAGAAGCGGACCAAAATGCAGAGTGGTGGTTACTCATGTTCTTTAATGAAGAATTGACGATACATGAAATAACTATATAAATACAAAACAACAAATGGAACGTGAAAACCTATACAACCTGTCTGGTGAACAACTACACAGAGGCAGGAACAATCACCCACGAAAACACTCACAGAATATGGCTGCCTAAATATGGTTCCCAATCAGAGACAACGAGAATCACCTGAATCTGATTGAGAACCGCCTCAGGCAGCCATAGACTAGGTCGGCGCCCCACAAAAACCCCAAGACAAAAAAAACACACCACAATAACCCATGTTACACCCTGGCCTGACCAAATATATAAAGAAAACACAAAATACTAAGACCAAGTCGTGACAACGGGATGGTCTTCAGATATAGATGGGAGGGGTTGAGAGTAGAGGAAGGATGGGACTAAAAGACTCTCAGACCATGAGAAACAAGATTCTATGGTCTGATGAAATCAAGATTGCACTCTTTGGCCTGAATGCCAAGCGTCACGTCTGGACGAAACTTGGCACCATCCCTACGGTAATGCATGGGGGTGGAAGCATCATGCAGTGGGGATGTTTTTCAGGGACAGGGACAGGGACTAGTCAGGATCAAGGGAAAGGTGAAGGCAGCAAAGTACAGACATATCCTCGATGAAAACCTGCTCCAGAGAACTCAGAACCTCAGACTGGTGCGAAGGTTCACCTTCCAACAGGAGAATAACCTTAAGCACACAGCCAAGACAACGCATGAGTGGCTTCGGGACAAGTCTCTGAATGTCCTTGAGTGGCCCAGCCAGAGCCTGGACTTGAACCCGATCGAACATCTCTGGAGAGACCTGTGCAGCGACGCCCCCATCCAACGTGACAGAGCTTGAGAGGATCTGTAGAGAAGAATGGGAGGAACTCCCAAAAAGTGCTTCAAAAGTGCTTCAACCAAGTACAGAGTAAATGTGATATTTAATGAGGGGGAAAAATGAGTTAATCCATTTTAGAACAAGGCTGTAACTTAAAACCTGTTAAGCCCACCCGACACGCAGGCATCTCATCTAGCCATCTGGAAATGCAAATGCGCTACGCTAAATGCTAATAGCACTCGTTAAAACTCAAACGTTCATTAAAACACACATGCAGGGTACTGAATTAAAGCTACACTCGTTGTGAATCCAGCCAACAAGTTAGATTTTTAAAATGCTTTTCGGCGAAAGCATGAGAAGCTATTATCTGATAGCATGCAACACCCCGAAATACCTGAAGGGGATGTAAACAAAATAATTAGCATAGCCGGCGCTACACAAAACGCAGAAATAAAATATAAAACATTCATTACCTTTGACGATCTTCTTTGTTGGCACTCCTAGATGTCCCATAAACATCACTATTGGGTCTTTTTTTCGATTAAATCGGTCCATATATACCCTAAATATCGATCTATGAAAAGTGTGTGATCCAGGAAAAAACAGCGTTTTAAAACGCAACGTCATTTTTTTAAATAAAAAAAGTTGACGATAAACTTTCACAAAACACTTCGAAATACTTTTGTAATCCACTTTTAGGTATTAGCAGACGTTAATAATCTATCAAATTGATCACGGGGCGAGTATTCAATAGCTCCACGTCTTGAAATCATGTTCGGAAATTTCTTCTCCAAAACATCCTGTCGGAGACCGGAAGGAATGGGCTCTCTCTTACTCGTTTGACCAAGAAACAAAGCCCAGGCAATTGACAAGACTGGCGACATCGTTTGGAAGCTGTAGGACTTGCAATCTCAGCCCCGTGTAATTTGCTTTCCAATAGACAATACATGCAAGTGGCGCATTGATATATTTTCCAGATTTTGGTGATCAGTTTTTCTTCCGCTTTTCGATGAAACACACGTTATGTTATAGTCACAGCCGTGATTTAACCAGTTTTAGAAACGTCAGAGTGTTTTCTATCCACACATACTAATCATATGCATATACTATATTCCTGGCATGAGTAGCAGGACGCTGAAATGTTGCGCGATTTTTAACAGAATGTTCGAAAAAGTAGGGGGTAGGCTTAAGTGGAATGTGGAAAAAGTCAAGGGGTCTGAATACTTTCCGAATGCACTGTACTTCCTTTCATTTTCTTAACTGTTACCGGACTGCCTTCAGGAGAGTCTTGTAAGGCTTGTGGACGTGTTCGTGAGAGACTCACCTGTCCCTAGAGGTGTCATATTAGTGTTTGTGAGAATACTGGTTTTTGGGATGTCTCATGGGACTGAATACCGCTGTACTGTAGCTCGGCCAGCTTCCACCACAGATATGTCTAGCTGAAACAGACTGTTTTATTATGCCAATTAGTTTTCCACAGGGCCACAGAAATTGACTCAAGGCTGATTTTGTGAAATAGCACAGTTACAAATAGAAATCAAACTGGATGAACATCAGAAATGGAGTTAGGACTAAAAACAAACTAAATGTAACAATTGTAAAATAGATTGTGTCTGTAAAATGTGTATAATATGTATAAAACGGTATGTATTTACCACCGCATCAGCCTATGGCCTTTTACCCATCTGCAGTGGAAGGAGGCCGAGCTACAGTGGTGTTTGTCAGACACTGAGACATCCCAAAAATCGGTCTTCTCACAAAAATGTCTGTAGCGTCCAAACAGTTTGGCCTACAAACTAAGATGATCACTCTATGGAAAGATGAGACTCTCATGAACACGATGGTTTCGTGGCTACCCAATATGTATCCCCTAGAATTTTAAGAAATGGGCTATAGTAGTAATGGCCAAATTCAGATTCAATGTGTGTGTG